>NC_056560.1:15243333-15244297 GCF_013358625.1 Macadamia integrifolia
GGGGGGAGGGAGTGAGGAGATGGGTGGTGTGGCGTGGGGTGGGGGGAGGGGCGTCATTTCCTTGACAGATGAGAAGAGCACAATCTAATTATGGCTTAATCTCTGAGGCAGGCACAATGTCTCTACCCAGGAATCGTCAATAACAAAGCTCTAGTAAGTTGCAACATTATCCCTTTTCTTAATAAAGATAATGTAACCCCACAAGTAAAAAGGGAAGAAAAGAATTTATGCAGAGTATCTAATTTTAGTCATTTTCAGCCAATTTGGGGCTCAGGGGCTTCTTGTTTTCTTTTATTAGGCAAAGCAAAGGAAATTTATATTAAGAAGAAGAGAATCCAATTGTACAATTAAACAAATTATATAAAATATACAGCAAATGTATAAAAAAATTACAGTAAAAAAACAGGAATCTACAAGAAAGAAAGACTAATCTCAAAATTTTACATTAATTATTCTCACATAGGATATTGCAGTCATAAAGTCCAAGCTACTTGTTGGTTTTTAAATAGATTCTAGTCCAGGTCCAGAAAGAGGGGTGATATCATGCAAAGCATTATCTCAAAACTCTGTAAGGTAAGTTGCTTCCTATCCTATGAGTGAAGCCAGAAGCTGCAATATATTCTCTTATTCTACTTTTTATTTTATGCTTTTCTTCTACTTCTAAATATTTTCCTTTTATTTTCTGCTAGAAGTTCCTGCCCCACATCCCAATCCCAACTAAGATCTACTTTCAGTACCCATCAAAAAGGAGGGAAGGGGGGGGACTAAGATCTACTTTCATATTTTCAACCCTCAAAGGTAATTATCATGCATACCAAACCTTAGCAAACCCTACAATATTCAGCCATTTTCCAGTTTTCACAACTAATATTACACCCACCTAATCTCATTGTTCTGAAACCCCATCTTTCCTTAAAACTCTACTTGTTTCCCTCCCTGGGTTGATATCTTAATCATTGTACAA
>NC_056560.1:15244330-15253435 GCF_013358625.1 Macadamia integrifolia
AAAAAAAAAAAAAAAAAAAAAAAAAAGGAAATACATTGTACAAAAACTGCATATTCATCTTTTATACAAAAACCAACATAGACAGTTGCTTCAAATAATAAAATTTCAGAACAAGTAGGTAAACTCTTTACCGGCAGATGCTCCAGCCCATGAGTTTGACAAAGAATTTCGATGTCCCGTAACTTTGCAAAGTAGAAATCTCTCTCTTTTTCCAAATGATCCACGGAAAGCTTGAGGTCCAGAATCTGCAGGAAAAAGCACAGAACTAACATTTTATTCACACTATGCAAGCACCTTAAAGCAAGGAAAATCAGAAGAGACAGTCCCACCTGCTTGCCATAATATTTGAAACAACTAGCAATTTGAACAACCATCCCAAGAGCCTGCATCATTAATTGGCTAAAATAGAACCATTCAAAACAATTAAAAAAATCTAGTATCAGAGGGAACCTGATGCAGACAAATCATACAAATGGGCTTGTTTCATTAGAAATAAGCTTTGACTTATATTATATGTTGGGCCTTGGTCCAATGGGTTTTCTTGGTAATGGGCTACTTTATTAGCCTAAATTATGGGTCGGAGGTAGGAATACAGGATTTACATTATTAGGTTAGTTTAAGTTGTTTTATTTCACTTAAAGACTCGTTGCCTAATAAACTTTGGCTTGGGTTATATATGTGTTGGGCCTTTGGTCCAATGAGTTTTCTTTGTAGTGGGCCTAAATTATGAGTAGGAGGTAGGAGTACGGGATTTACTTTATTAGGTTAGTTTAAGATGTTTTATTTCACTTAAAGACTCAATAATTAGTATAGTGGGTTTCCTTCTTGTGTAATGTTTCCTATTGGCTATGTAAGTCTAGTTAGATAGCTTCTTACATAGTTAGGGACACTTTTCCCTTTTATATCAAACCTTGCAGCCTATTCTAGGCATTCAATGAATTAATCAAAGAGAATGGATATTGCCTTTGATGATGCTGTGGACTCAGTTCAGAGTGGAAAACTCTTGGGATTAAAGGGATTCTGATCTAGGCTTATTGTTGGGAAATCAAAGGTCATATCCTCGTCTCTATTTTCTGTTTCTTCCTCTTCAAGTGTTCTTTCTCCTATTGTTAATGGTGTTTACAGAACTTGATTTAAATGAGTTTGGAAGGTTTAATTTTCGATCATTGTTGCTGTTCATATCCTGTTCATGTTGGGATTTAAACACAGCAAAGGAATCACCACCATAGAATTGGCGGCAGCCTTGTTTTGGGCTCCAAATTGCTGAAGTTTATATTGGGAGTTAAACGGGATCTGGCCAGCAGATTACGCCCATCTTTTGAGGTGTCAAAGGTCCTCCTAAGAGGCTCCTTCGAAGAGTTTAAGCCAGATCAGACCTTCTGATCTGTTTTTATAAGACTTCACCTACTTTTGGTGTACCGGTTTCAAACTCTTATTGTTTTGGCTGTTGTGCTCAATCCGAGTCATCCGACCATTAGAAAGTTGCTGTATTTAGGGGTTTTCCTATTCTAACCGTTTAAGAACAGTGGTCAGAATCTGACTTTCATCGAATAAGTTTGACTTTCTAATTGACCCAAAGTTTGTTTTAGGGTTTGCTTAAGGTCCTATTAAGAGAGGTGTGTAATCTGAACCTAGGGTTCATCCGATCTACCAATCTACCCCCCCCCACACGCACACACACCAGAACCTTCTGCAATAGGGTCCATGACTCATCATAGTTCACATTAATCCAATGCATAAGTAAGCTTCAGTTGGTTGGACCAGGTACAAGGATCAGATATTAGAATTGTTAAAGACAATTATGTCCAATAAGATAGCCCTATCGATAATAACACAGGGAAAAAGGGATAGGGAGGAGATATCTCAAGTGGAGCCATTTAATGGTGTGCTATTTTAAAGCACCATTAACTGTTTCTATCAGCTATATAGATGCCAGGAGAATGTAAATAATTTGTATAACCAAGAGGGCTAGAAATTAAAGCAAGAAAGAAAGAACAAGTAAGAGAGAGAGAGAGAGAGTCAAATTAGAACCTACCTGCTCAGACATTGCTTGAATCTCTGCAGCAGAATTAGCTCCACCTGACACTGCATAATTTCTCCCTTGTTTGGGAACTATATCAACAGAATTGAAAGTAAGACAACAAGAAGTATCAAAACAGAGCTCATACAAATGAAATATAACTGTTGCTTAATGACAAAAGCTGACCGGAAGTCTTCAAGCCGGTTCCATTGCCCGAGATAACACTGGGAAAGTTGTTTGCTTGGAGTGATTTCGAGACTTTGTGTGAAACCCTGGAATTCCGCTCCTTCCCACCCTTGCTTCTTCGCTCCACTGGGTTATAATTCCTATAGAGGAGATGGATAATCAGGAGGTCAACAACTGTAAGATGGATCAGGCAGTACTAGTAAGAATAAAAAGTAAGAACAGTAAGAAAGGAAAATATGACATAAACAAAGAAGAAGAAATTTGTGTACTCATTCATAATGCCTCCATTTATAGAATCACAGTAACGCTTTAACCATTGTAAGAACTCCAAGTTGTCCAGGGGCCGCCCTTTAACAAGCTTATTGACTTCAATATGCTGCCACAATATTAGTTAGTATTTGAACAATTTGAAAGAGAAGTGTGGAATGTACATACATATTTATAAAAGTCTTGATCAGTGTTGTCAAGATCCTAGGCAACCAGGTGGCTTGAGGGTGTTTAGATACACCAGCCTACCCAAGGTAAAAATAGGCAGTCACCTACGCATGATTTTCAGAAAGGAGCACTTTAAATAAAAACTGCAATCACATGCTAATGAGCTAAGACATCTTATTCATCTGTATTTACATGAAATACAATTTTTCACCTTTTTTCTCTAATACATAGTATACGATAAACTAGAATGGGTATGGGAAAGTTGAAGGCATGAAGCCAACAGAGGGAATAGACAACCTCCTAGGCAGACTGAAATTATACGAAATTTTTTGGTTTCGACAAAGCTCATAAAACAAAACCAGGTATGAGACCTGGGTCTAACCAAGTTTTAGTATAAATTTTGACCATCTTTCAGGTTTCGGTATCATGCCAGTGAAACCCTTTATATAAAATGCATGGTTCGAAATTTCGTAGTTTAGGCGAACTTTCGACCATGTTTCAGTATAATTACAACAGTTTCCACCCAAAAAGGGCAATTTCCTAGAAAACCTCAATTTTTTTTCCAAATCACTCCCATATATATTGTACAACATTTGATAATAATGAAATTGTTTCTAATTTTATATTTATTAAATCTTAATGCATATTTTAGTTGTTTTAATTGAATTACATGTGTACTAGTACTAAATTCTTTTGTGAAGAATAGGTAATATTAGCAAAAGTAGACAGCAACTCATAACATACACTACCAAACTAGGGTCCAAAGCCAAACTACTGTTTTGGGTGTGTTTTTTTACAATCTAAGGGTTCCACTATGTTTAGGAAGCCAAAAATACAGTATTCCAGAAATTCCATAACCTGATTTGACAATTTGGGCCTCAAAACCAGCAGCTGAAATTTACCAGGTTTCAGTTGAAATTTCACAAATTCGTGAAATATTTCAGTACCGAGCCAAGGTTGAAACCTGACTCAGAACCAAAACTTCGAACCTTGCTCCTAGGACACCAGCCAAGCCATCACCTAGACACTTATAACACGTTCCTGCTCTCACATATCACAACAATCGAGATCCAAACAAAGAGGGAGTCCATAAAAGGTTTGAGCCTAATCTTAATATAACCTTTCCTCGAAAAACTCAAACAGAAAATGTAATACATTGGAAATTGTAAGCAGGCAAGAACACATAAAGAAATGAAAATTGAGCACAATATGGAAATTACCTTCTCTATTTTTAACTTGTTAAACGCTTCTTGCAGAACCTTGTAATTCTGGATCATGTCATATTCTGTCTTTGCATCAAAGTTCACCTGCAAAAAATGGGAAGTAAGAACCTCTACAGAATAAACTTTTGTCAAGAACATCATCCTTGTGAAAACAAACAACATATAAAAATACAAGATGCTAGTACCTTATGCATTGGAACAACTCCAGGGTGGGTCATGTCCATCATCTGACATTGGATAGCACCAGAAGCAGCCTACAGAAAGATTTTAAGAAAATATAAAATAAAGGTGAAGACTGAGATAGGAGGAGTTCATTCTTCATGGAAGAATGCAAATACAGCCCTGGGGAAATGGGGAGAACCACTCAAGGCTATGCTCAGAAACTGACAATGAAAGAACTTAATCAAACATACAAAGTAATATGATAGGGCTACTATTTATTACATACTTGCACCCTCCGAACCCCTTTAATCAAAACCAACCTCAAATAAAACAAAAGAAATCTCCTTTTGCTGAATCATTGTAATCAGTGTATGATACAAACTCTATCTTTGACCAACTTAACTAGCCACTTCAAAATATTTCCGATATTTCATTTCCTTGATTCTAGCTTCATGTGCCATACACTGTGGACGTTTATGGGTTTAGACAGTAATCCAAGTAAATATACAAACGTTCCAAGGATCAAACCAAAACAGACGGATGTTGAACACAAATTTTCTCTATCAAAATTCCAACCACATCCAAACTGATATGTCTTCCCCAGTAGGATATCATAAAGTTTGAATTTTGAATGCCATTTCACCAGAGTGAAAGCAAATATGTTTACACTACAGACAGAGACATGAACTTTTCCACAATCATGTTCATATTATCAGTGCAAATTTGACTACTCAAGCACTAGATTTCCCAGTGTCCAGCGAAGTAAAAGTGTAATGAATTCCTTAACACACACATAGTCGAGCACAAAATAGGCTTCACCCTCGAAGGAGAAAAATCTGTTCTTGTTCATATTCAAGAGATAACACAAAGGGTTGAAAGCAATAGGACGATGCCTCTCTTCACAGTTCCCAAGGCCGAACAGTCAGACAACAAGAAAGGTCCATGAAAACCTAGAATATCAGTGTCCTTTGAGGGGAGGGGGAGGCAGGAAGAAAAGACGGGAAAATTACCTCCTCTACCCTGGAGATATTGAGCTGAAGCGTAGCATTAACCCAACTCAGAATCTCATTCCGACCGACAAAATAAGCACCGTCCATCATCCCTATCGCCATCGCAGCCATTTCTCATACAAATCTCGCAATGCTTCTTTCACATAGAAAATCAAAATATCAGTATCTCCCAAACTTCAAAATACCGAAAATGCGACGAATTGAGATCCAAGAAAAGGAAAAAAGCAAAACCCAGAAAAAATACTAATCAAAAAGGAAATAAATCAAGTGACGAATAAGAACGAGCAGGAAAAAAAAAAGAGATGGGTATTTGAGGATTTTAGTTTAAGAAAAAGAATGATAAAAATCAAGATGAAATTTCAGGAATTTCAGAGGATCTTCAGAATTAAAATGAGAACGGAAAAGTTTACGGAGAGAAGAAAGTTGGGACGGGGTAAGCATAGAAAGTAAAGCTGGCAAAGAGAGAGAGAGAGAGAGAGAACTCACAATGAGTAAATAGCTTTGAATGGCTTACGAAGCTGAAGCACGGTCACTTGAACACCCGGGAGAACCCAACTTTGAATTTATAACACTGGCACTCTTCTTCTAATCTTCTTAGAAACTCAGGATTTTTTATCTCTTTTTTTTTTTTTTAATTAATCTTTAAAATTTAAAAAAAAAAATTAAAAGAATTTAAAATCCGTAACAGTAGGGAAAATGACCGTTCAAAGGTTTTGTTGTTAAAGAGTAAATGGAAAGGTATTCTATGACTCACCATGTTCAAGCAAACGCTATTGGATGTCAGCCATGGATTTAAGGGATCGAGCTCGTATCCACCAAATTTAATACAGAGATTTTTTTTTTTTTTTGGGTTGAGCGATTCAGCCAATAGTGTCTCTCATCCTACCAATCTCCCCCGATTCTCTCCTCAAGGATAGGGAAAAATATTTGTGTTATGGACCAAATTAACTATGGATCCTTAAATCATTGATTGATGTCAGCCAACCGTTTGAAACTCACATCCTATGATCAATATGGTTGTTTCTTGAATTTTAAAATCTAGAATCGTAGCAGCCTCTATCTAGTCGATTTGAATTGGATTCAAATTGATCGAAATGTTATCAATTAGAGTTGGAGAGAAGAAACAAAGATTTTTACTTAATTGTGATTTTATTTTTAAATTCAAAAGACTGTTAATATTACTATAAATTTTATGCTATTTTATTGATTAAAATTAAAAGGAAAAAAATGAAAGAATTTAAGATTAAATAATACTTATGATCGATTTCACAATAAATTGCATGAATCAACTTTAATTAGTATTGATGGAAATTGGCTGAATCAGCCAATCGTGTTAATTGCGATGTGATTTCTAGTACAACATTGATAGTTTCATTTGAATTCGATAGAATAATGACTCACAAACTACCGATGTTCGATCTTTTTTCCCTTTCAAACTCTCTCTTTGCTCTTTCTCTCTCATCCATATACATATACAAATCATGAGGCAATCCCTTCCATGCACCTAATGACTTGACAAGTCATCGAAATATCAATACATGTGAACTGCTATTCATCCAATGCATAATCCATAGAGATTTAATCAGTTGGCTTCCATCACGTGAAGGGAAAAAAGTGTAAAACTTGTGATATGGTTTTAAAAAATTAGAAATCGGTGAATCGACTAATTTGAATTGAAATTAGGTGTGCCCGATTTCAATTGAATCAAATCTGATCAAAATTGACATGACTGGTTTGATCCCTAATTCCATGCTTAGAAATGCTTACTGGTGGTCCATTTATGAGAGTTAGGCCGAGGTGTTACTCTTCATCCTTTCTTTAATTCCGGGATGGCTATTCTATTCAATACTCTTAACTAACTACTCAATAATCAATATTGATTTTTTTTTCTTTTTTTAATATTGAACTTTTCTCTCTCTAATATTTTAACAAGTTTTACTAAAAAAATAATATTTTAATGAGAAATTTACCAAAAGATAAATATTTTAATGAGGAAAACATAGATATGTTATATTAATTAGTTAAAATGTCCATTGCAATAGAATTCCTCAAACCACAAAATAATGAAGAGAGATCTCCACAAGCCACAACACAAAAGTTATTTAGCCTATCGGCATTGGTGGATAGAATATAAGCAAATATATTAACATATAAACTGTCACTAGCAGGAGCAGTTGATTGAAAGCAAGACATTATTAACTAAGATGTCGACTTTATCTTTTATTATTTTGTTAAACTGGGACTTTTAAAATATGTATTTTATAACCAGATAGCTTCTTATGCCTAACAATGTTTTGAGGGAAGGAAAATGTTCATCTTTTTATTTCCTTTCACAACTGACAGTGTGATGTCCTTCTCTCTCTCTCTCTCTTCCTGTTTCTTTCAAGCTTTTTATTTTAGTCCCGTCCTTAGATTTTGCTACAATTGAGAGGATCTATCTATCTCATGCTTTATATTAGACTTTGTTGTAACATGGACATCCACCTACGTGGCAAGGGTTTATTATATTTTCGGAAAAAATAACACTTCTTGATCATGCGGCCTTTATATCACAATGCAAGACCAATGAGGGGGCCCACATGGGCATCGATAGGGAGCTTGTATTTCAGTGGTGGAGAATGCCATTTCGCCCCAGCCCCTTTATGCATGGGCATAAGGAGCAAGCAATCAAGGAGTGTTCTTTTGCCTATGTTTTTTTAATAATTTTGGGTGAAAATAATTGATGTAAGTCATGAGGGTAGTTACGTCAATGCATGGAATCTTTTTTTTTTCTTTTAAAGGAAAAGAAATGGATTGAATTGATTATCGAGTTTAAATACATTAAAGACCTTTTTCTTTTTTCTTTTTATTTTTAAGAAAATTAAAGAAAAATATATTAAATATAATAAAAAGAAAGAGAATTCCATTAAAGACTTTCCTAATTAGAGCCTTATAGCACTTCAACAAATATTTGATATCCCTAATATGGCATTCCATATCTTTCTGGAAAAGAGAGTAGTTTTGGGAGTCCTTGCCATATGAGTAAAGAGGACACCAAGACACTGAGCCTTTGATCTGGGCTTGTCTTCAACGACCGACGCTCTAACTAGCGTCCAACAAATGCTACGAACATGACATGTCCCACATCCTGCTGAAACTGCCTATCTCATCCTGCTAAAACTGCCCGGAGAGAAAAGTAAACCCAATCCATCCATCATCCCTTCTATACCCTCTCAGACTCTCCCTTGGAAATCTCGACCCCCTCTCAAAGGCATGAACCTTACCCAGCCTTCTCTGTGCTCTCTGTTCATTTCGCTAGTACTCCTTCATGGGCAGTGGGTAAACAACAATTATGCACATTCAATCACCTCTGTTGGGGGTTGTTGCAGAAGGTACTGGTTATAAAAATAACAAATGACTGTATATTGGAGATCACTATTCACATGTCCTAGTTCTTAGCCTATAGCCGCCTCCTTCATAAGCAAGAGTCAATAATAGATAGACCCATCTTATCTCACAGGTTCACAGGTAGGGAGACGAGAAGAGCATTAGCAACAGGAGAATCTAAGTATCTTCAACGATTGTGGAGAGAGTCGGGAGCGTTTGGAACTCTCGTTTTGCTTGAGAAAAACTTATCAAACGGGCGTTGAACGGGCTGCTTCTGGCGGTGGTGATTTTGTTGTTTACTCTCTTGGAAACCTAAAGAATCATCTTTTTACCTAGGGAAACAGAGGCAGACAGTCGAACAATGAGGGAAATATATATATATATAGAGAGAGAGAGAGAGAGAGAGAGAGAGACTCCGAGAGGGTTTAGAAGGGAAGATGGATGGATTGGGTTTATTTCTCTCTTCAGGCGGTTTCAGAAAGATGTGGGAGGCATAATGTGGATCGTTGGATTCAAAAGTAGACATGTGTTGTGCTTATATAGCATTCGCTAAGCGAGGAATGGCATTCTTGAACCAATACGACCCTATTGGTTCAAACAAGGCCTTAGCTAAGCGGGCAAGATGTTTAAGAGTCCGTTTGGAATCGTTTTAAAAAAATGTTTCTATCATTTTTTTGTTTTAATCGAAAAAAAAAAAAAAAAA
>NC_056560.1:15253455-15315644 GCF_013358625.1 Macadamia integrifolia
ATATGATGTATTTCAATTTTTTTGAAACAAAATTAGAAAAAAAAAAAAAATGATTTGAAGGACCAAAGACAGAACGACAAATTATCATTCTATCCAACAAGTTTCGTTCCAAAAGTTCTAAAAAATGAACCATTTTACACCTTCACTCTCAAGTTCCCGATAAAATTCACTCGCCCTCTTTCACCTCTGCCTTTCACCTTTGCTCACACAAAGCTGGAGAATAAGAAGACCGATCGCTAGAGAAGAAGAAGCACGATCGACTGAATCCTCAACACAGCAGGTACATCTTCGTTTCTTCATCTTCTTTGTTCTTCACCTTCATTTTTCTTCTTCTTCTTCTTTGTTCTTCTCTATTTTGCATAAACTGTACGTTTTTTGGATTTTTTACAAACCATAAGGTTCTTGTATCATTCTTCTCAAGGGAGAACTCCACTGCTCATCTCTACTCATTGATCATGTCTTCTCAAATCTCGTCTGTGAAGACTCAGATCTCTGCAAGTTTTCAACATAGCTCTCTGCTCATTTTCGCTCAAACAGGTACGCTTATTTCTCTTCCTTTGTTGATGTAATGTTATGGTTCCTTTGCATCTTCTCTAATATGTTGATGATGGATCATAACCTCAATAAACTTTATAATACCCTGATCTACAACTCAAATCAAGATTTGAGAGTTCGGTATTGTTTATCTCTAAAGCCTCTGCAATTGTCTGCAATTTGTTTTTTTGCAAAATTGTGAGGTTGAATGGTACTGTTATTGAGAACAACTCAAAAATTAGTGGGTTAACTCTTGGGGACTTGGGTTTTTCTAGGGTTAGTGGTCAGCACCTCATTGTGAACCAGAGAGAACCAAAGAGGGTTAGTAATTGTAATGATCTCATCATATATACAGCCATTTTGATCCATGAAAGATAATTTCTTACAATTGGTTTCAAATTTGATGCTGATCAAGCAAGGAGATTGCAGTCTCACACGAAGCTTCACTCCTTTACTCCCACGACTTCTTTCTTTCATAATCGTCTTCTCCAGATCTATGCTAAATATGATTACATCTCAGATGCTCAATACCTGTTCAAAAGAATGTCTCACAGAGATGTTTTCTCATGGAATGCAATGCTTTCTACATACTCAAAATACTGATGACCTGAACATAATTGACCCCTGAGGGATTCCACCAGGTAGAACCTAGGCCATTACTCCTATCTCTTTCTTTTCCTTTTACTTTGTCCCTTCTATACTTTCTTGTTGTGGTAGCCTGGTAGGTCTTTAGAGTGGTTATGATATGATTTGAGGACTTGTTCCTTTAAGTTCTTCTACAACTTTATTATTCCCTTGTAATGATAATAATTATGTTGTGGTGTAACAAGTAACAATTTGTGTTCTTATTAATAGAAGCAGCTTCTTAGTTAATTGTTTTGTCTTGCTTCTTATTGATTCATACAACTTCTTTGTTAGAGAACTACGAGTGTTCTGACTCTTAGTTGAATAATTTTGTTTTATTTTCTCTTGATAGATAGATCCATTTATTGCAAAGAGACAACAGGAAAAAGTTGAAGGGAAGCCTTACATCACTCTCAAGCCCAATACCCAATAATCAATATTCTATTAGCCAACTCCTTCTCCTGAGTTCTACTTTTGGTTATGATTCTATTTTTATTTCCTGAATTCATCTTCCCATCGAATTTTCATAGTCCCATTTCTATTATGCTTCTTCAAATGTGAACTTTCTAAAGTATGCTTTCCGTGCTTGATTTCAATTTCTAATTACTTAAATGATTAGATACATAAATGCATGACTAAATCATGTTCTGGTATTCAAACTCCATGCAATTTTCAGTTTTCCTGGTGCCATTCAAATTCTTAAAATCCTCACTTTTCTGATTTGATATTTTGAACTTGATTTCTGTTAACTGTTTATGGCTCTATTTGCTACTAAATCATTCAGTTGGACCATTATCTGAGCTCTGTTTAGAGTATGAAATTTTTGTCTATCAATTCCTGTTGTTGCCTGAATTTTTAGTTCCTATCTGAAGTAGGAAACTATCAAAACTCTGAATTCAGCTATCAGATAGCTTTCATAATTTGCATCAATCTTAGTCATCCATTTTTCAGCCCATACATAGTGCGATTTTTTTGTTTGGGTCTGGTACTAGTCTCTCAGGCATTTCGTGGCAACTTATACTAATAATTTGTATTTAGTGGCAACTTATACTAATAATTTGGATAGCTTGATTTCTTTGTTAGTTTGCTATGCTTGATTTATTTATTATTTTCCTATGCTTGATTTCTTTGTTACTTTGCTTGGTTTTATTGGTCTTTCCATTATCTCTCCCCAAATCTGATTTTATTGGAGCTTTGTTACTTTGCTTGTGTATGATTCCAAATCTGATTTCCATATTTCTTTGGTAATTTTTATTTGATAATTGTAATAAGACATTATTGATTCAGTGCATAGGCACAAGAAAGGCCCTAAGATAGCACAAAGTGGCTAGTCCCAACCACCCATCCTGCACATGTGCCAAGATGAAAGTTAGAGTAATGCCTTCAAGTCCATTGACATAACCAACTATAATATTTAAGATAGAAAAGTAAATTACATATTAAGAGAAGAGGTAAATCACTCTCAAGGCCAATACGTAAGATTGAACCCTTTAGCTGGATGGATACCAGATTGGAAGATCTTATGTTGCTTATATTACTTTTTGTTTCTTTAGTACAAGAAATTGTTTTTATTCATGCATGTAAGTTTTATTTATAAATGTTTGTATCATATTCAAAAGATGAGCTTTGTTATTTCTTTTTTTAGTGTTCAACCTTTTTTAACCCAATATGCTAACTTTTTACACTAACTTATAATGTCTAGCTATTATGTCTGGAAGTAGTATCCCTGCCGTTAAGTGGTCAGGACTTGAGACCACTATTTTCATTGAGGCAATGAAAGAAACTGTAAAAAATGATCACAAATACAGTAATTCATTTAACAAAACTAGATGGGAGGGTATTACAAAGCAATTTCATAAGGCTTTAAATCGTACAGTTGGGAGAGAACAATTACGCAACAAGATGAACAAGTTGAAATACGAGTACCAACAATTCAATAAACTACATGACACAACTGAATTTGGTGAAACTCAATGACAAAATCAGTCACAATTGATGATGAGTCCGTGCAGCATAGGGCAATACAAGTACAATAGATCTCACTATCTAATTAAATTATTTCAAAATTAGATTGCAATGAGTAGTACATCTGAGTGATACAATAACTGTTTATGCACGCAAATCCAGATTGGTTGAAATACAAGAAGTATGGACTAAACAACTGGCTAGATTTGAGCATGATATTTGGGGATATCTATGCTAGAGGAAACTTAGGGGTTGACAGCGCTCAAGATTTGGATGGCATCAAAGCTGATAATACTGTTGATATTGAGCAAGTCTTTGAATCTCCTAGTACCCCGGTGCATTTAGGCATGACTGACCCCTTCCATGAGGATACTTCTACTCTATCTCAGACCATCAAGCGAAATCTTAATAGGACACCCATGGGATGAGGAAAAAAGAACGCCAATAAGGGAAATAGCCACGCCAAGGACTTGTATGGGAAGTATTTATCCATTAAAATTGATAAAGCGTACAGTACTTCTATTACATCTCTTGTTCATAGTGGGGAAGGTGCATCTCGTCCTCGAGATTTCAGTGTGAGTGTATGTGAGCCGGTATTATCCTCCATACTGGATATGTCAAATGAGACATACTTAAAGACCACCAGTCGTATGTGTACTAATCCTAGTTGGATGGAGTTGTTTGTCTGTGTAGATCCTATTAAGAGGAATTGGCTTTTAGATGCCTCGGAGTAGTTTAGGGGCAATAGGCCCTTTGTCTGATTCTACTGTTGAGACTAATTATGATGGTTGTGTTTGAATGCTACTTTTGATAATTTTGGATTCAAGATAATACTTTGATTCAGGACAATACTTTCGATGATGGCTACTTGTTTTTTATTTCTTTTGTTTTTTTTTTTTTTTATTGATGTATGTAATGTTGAACATGTGTGTTTGGGTTAAGACGATGCGTCAGATTGTTATGTTTTTCAATTATTTATTTGAAATTAATAAGTAGTTATCAATTTATTACAGTTATGTCAAATGCATTATGTGAAACTTCTAGTGATGAAGAATATATGGTCATTCACATACGAATGGAATTACTGAGTGAGACTGCATATATTTGGGAACCATGTAGAGATAGTGTATTTTTAGGTACTGTCGTGATGCATAAGGTATTGAATGGGTATGCGCCAACAGATGTTATGAAGAGTTTATGATAGAACGTCATGTCTTCCTCAACCTATGTGATTATGTTAGACATAGGAGGTGGTTGAAGGACACGAGCAACATCCGAGTGGATGAACAACTTTAAATGTTCCTATAGATTGTTGGGAAGGGTTCAAGTAATAGGGACACCCAAAATCATTTTAGCCACTCAGGATAAATAGTTAGTCGAACATTCAATATTGTACTGATTGCAATGTAAAGCCTGGCTAAGGAGAAAATCAGACCACCAGACGTCAATATGATACCGGCAGAGATTACACATAACCCGAAATATTACGGTAAATATGTTAATATGATATATGTTTATAATTAAATATATGAATAATTATATTCTTATATGTAGTAATCATTTAATTGTCACTATATGTCATAGCACTATATTGGCGCCATAGATGGTTCTCACATCCATGCGATAGTTCCAAGAGAGGATCAAACTCGATATAGGAATCGAAAGGGGATCACAACTCAAAATGTGATGTGTACATGTTCATTTGACATGCTATTCGCATATGTGTATACGGGATGGAAAGGTAGTACAAATGATTGTTGAGTACTTGAACAGGCAATGAGCGATCCTCAATTGAGTTTTCCACATCCACCTCCAGGTATTAACTTTATTATAATATATTAGATTTTCATTTGAGTGTATACGTAATAACATATATTATTTTTCGTCTGTATGAAAGTATTATGTTGTCGACTCTGGGTATGCTAGCCAATCTAGATTTTTGACACCATTTAGAGGTGAAAGATACCATCTACCCAAAGATTAAAGTATCGGTATCGGTCGCCGTATCGGTCGGCCAAAATTAAGATACGTATCGGAGGGTATCGTATCGTATCGGAGATACACTAAGATACGCTAAAGATACACATAAATGGATAAGAAACATTTTTTTAAACACTTTTGCATAAAAAATTTATTAAAAAAAGCTATTGATAATATGTATTATGCATAAACACTAAATTGAGGGTATCGTACTAAGAATTCAAGGTCTGTAGTTGTCCCATAAATGTAAAATCCTTGTTCCCAACCTTGATTTCCACTTTAGTTAGAGAGAAATATGGCTGACAGCAACTTTGGAACAAAAACCCTTCAAAAAATTGTTTTTTTTCTGAAAAATTACCCATATTGGCCATTATATGACCGTAGCGCCGATACGTATCGATACTCACCGATACGTACCGATACGTACCGATATATATCGATACTCACCGATACGTGCTGATATATACCGATACGTACCGATCAATACATACCGATACTCATCGATACGTACCAATACATACCGAAACGTACATTTTACCTCAATTTTATATTTTTCATAGAGTCGTATCGAGGCATGTCGTATCGTATCGATGTGTATTAGTGGTGTATTGATGCATATCGGTATGTATTGTAGGATATATATATATCGATACGAAATTATTTAAAAAATTCAATGTATCGTATCGGTGTGTATCGTATCGGCCAACTAAATTTAAGATACGTATCGGAGGGTATCGTATCGGTATCGGAGATACTTAAAACCATGCATCTACCGGACTACAAATGGCGTAGAAGATCCCCAAGAACAACAAAAGAGTTGTTCAATTATAGGCATTCATCACTTCGGAATGTCATTGAACGTACATTTGGGGTATTAAATAACAAATTTCAAATTTGAAGGCTAATGCACCAGTTCCCAGTGAAAGTTTAGGCATCAATCATACTGACATATTGTGGCTACACAACTATACTCGAGAAGAGCATATTGCTGATGCTGAATTTGTGGGGATGAATGATGATTTAAAAGTTACAGAATATGACTTGAATCTGCCACATTAAGATTTTGTTGATCATTCTATAGCACAATTAAGTCAACGAAATGGGACAAAAAAGATGAATGCCACTAGGCTAATAATGACAAATGCAATGGCTAAACAACAAGGGATGCCATAACTAGTTGAAAACTAAAATCGATAACTATTTTGATAAAACTGAAAACATAAATTGATGTTTCAAGTGATGTAGTACTTGTTTTAAGTTACATTTATGTATGTGGTACAATTTGATATATTATTATGAATGTCATATATTTTGATGCTATATTAATGTATTTAATATTTAAATTATTGTTACAGATGACTTATTCTATGTCTCCACTCATATTAGCAAATTGTGAAATTTACGGAAAGAGTTGTACTAAATATACAATTAAGTCAGGTAAAATATTGTAAGAAAAATTTTCAAGAGTCAAGATTCATGTAATTTTTTCATGTGGGTGGATCAATTACATCTATGTATATGTTGTAAAGGTCAATGCAAAATATGAACTGCGACAAAAGGTCAAAGCAAGGGACAATATTTTCTATGTTGCTCAAAATCAACTGGGGTAAATTATTTCTACTATTGATCTATACCTATAGATAATTTTAGATTTTTTTAATTCGATGTTAAATTTTAACGACCATAGTCACATCTATTATTTGATATAGGCTAATAACCGTGGATGTGGTATGTTCGTATGGTTACAAGATGAAACACATATCTCTACCATACAACATACATTATGTTCAGAAAGCTCAACATCAACATCATCCACACCACTGTCCACTTCGAGTGAGTACATGAAATGATATCTGGAAGGAACATTTAAAGGATTAGAGGACAAAACAAATAAGATGAAAGACATCCTCCATGCATTCAAGTCTTTAGACTTTGACAAAAAGTGAAAATTTGGGGAATTATGTAATAATTAACTTGGACAAGGCATTGTTAATTTTGTACTTATTCGTCCTTTGAAACCAAATTATTATTTTTTTGTATGTAATACTTTATTGTCCCAAAGGATTAGTAAATTCTAAACCTATTTTAATGTTATTTCTGTAATTATTGACTAAAAAAAAAAAAAAACGTTTATGAAACAAGCATTACCAAATGACAGAATTGTCGATTTTTTGTTCTGAAACTGTTCCAGAAACAGATTCACCAAATAACCTTAAATCGTTTTTTAAAAACGACGTTTCGACACAGAAACTGAAATTTTCGTTTTTGACATGAAACGGAGTTTATGGAATAGAAACGATACCAAACGGGCCCTGAGTCTAATATATTTCAAACAAGAAGAGCAGTAAGACTGAGGGATCAAATAAAATAATTATAGACCACCTTTATCATTGGATGTGCCCACAAAGTGTCATGCCATCTTGTAGACTCCCCCTATTTGACTAACTACACCAAAGAAAATTGGCGATCATTTTATTACATAAATTAGCTATGGTTTTAGCAATGATTCTATATAGAGGAGCTTGCAAACAGAAATGGGTCTAAAATCAATAAAGATTTCAAGCCTTTTTTTTTTTTTGGTAAGGAAAGGTTTCAAGCCTTTCACATTTAGGAATTAAGGTAATATATACGTCATTTATCTCCTCCAATATATTGGCGTTGAAGAAGAAATCTTGGATACATTTTGTCACCTCTTCCCTAACTACTGTCTAACACGATTGTTGATCAAAGGATGAAATAGCTTGAATGATGATGATGAGATCACTAACATTGTACGTTAATGTGATAGGCTGATACAATTCCACACTATTATGAATGAACGAATACAACAAGCAAGAATATTTAAAATTATTTGCGGATTCAAGTAGTAAGGTGTGATGGTACAAATTACAATAAATTTGGTGTGTTAGTTGTAATATATTTCTTTATAAACATAGATTGAGATAGACTCATAGACACAGTATATCTTGTTGGGTCGAGTCAGGTTTAGCCTAATGCCTCAGCCCAGGCCTAGCCTGACCTGGCATCGGACTTCAAAATCCCAGCCCAACCCCGCCTTGCGGCTTGAACAGTTCAGGGTTTCCAGCCCACTTAGGGTTTAGGGTTTCGTATATAATCATCCATACTCTCTGTTCTCATTCGTTTCTCTTCGTCCTTAGATCTCTTTCCCTCTCGACACCAGAGGAGAACGGCGACGGTGCCATGGTGCACGTTAACTTCTATAGGAACTGTAAGCTCTGTCCCTCCTTTGTGTTTGTGTATTCGATTGGGCATTGATCTCTTAATATCATGGGAAGATTTAGAGCTTTTAGTGGAAAATTCTCCCTGGAGAAGAGATTTAACGTTTCAATATTTCTTAATGGGTGTGAAAAAATCTGTGTTCAGTGTTGAAAACCTGTTATGTTGTTGTTAATGGATTTGTGTTTGAATGCGGGAGTTAACTATTGTAGTGATCCATTTCAGATGGGAAGACTTTCAAGAAGCCTCGTCGTCCATACGAGAAGGAACGTTTAGATTCGGAGTTGAAGCTTGTCGGAGAGTATGGACTCCGATGTAAGAGGGAACTGTGGAGGGTTCAGTATGCACTTAGCCGCATCCGTAATGCTGCGAGGGAGCTTCTTACTCTTGATGAGAAGAATCCCCGCCGGATCTTTGAGGGTGAGGCCCTTCTTCGCAGGATGAATAGGTACGGGCTTTTGGACGAGAGCCAGAACAAGCTCGATTATGTCTTGGCTCTTACTGTGGAGAACTTCCTTGAGCGCCGTCTCCAGACTCTTGTGTTCAAGTCGGGTATGGCGAAGTCCATTCATCACGCCCGGGTTCTTATCAGGCAGAGGCATATCAGGTGTATATACTGCCTCCTGTGTTTTTTATTTACGAAACACCCTTTTTTCTTTTCAATTTATATGTGGTTGAGTTTTGCTGCTGGACAATGTCTTTTGATACTTGTTTTATGATATCTTCTCTGGTTTCATTACCTCATAGGCTAACTAAGACTCGTAGATGATAAATTAATTCATTTTTGTGTGTGATTTTTCATCACATGGCATGGAGTGTTCCCAATTAAAAGAGAATGAATCAACGAGAGGTTAGATGTTTGTGACTGGTTTTGGAACTCATAATCTGTGTATGCACTTCCATTTAGTTGTTTCTTTTTTGAAATTGATTTTTCAAATGTTAGAAAATGTGGCTGTTTGGTAAGCTACATTGCATTTACTCTATACGCAGTGATCAGTTTGTCTCAGCGTCATCCCCCCTCCCCCCAAAAAATAAAAAGAAAGAATTTGTAAATAATACTATCCATTTCCCATTGTACTGGGGATACAAAATGTAGTACTTAGTTGTATCTTCTGGAAGTGATAAGTTATTTAGTATTTCAGCGTAGCAACCCAAAACTTGATTTGTTTTCAGTTACATAGGCCTGCTGTTTAGTGGTTATTAGTTGTTCTAGTTGTAGGTATAAGTAATGGTTTAACACTAAATTTAGTTTGAGATTAATTGAGTTGTTTTGGCTTGCCACAGTTTCATTCAATGCCTGAACTAATAATTTAGTAGTCAGCATTGTCTTGGAAAGAATGGATTGTTTGACATGGTATGATGTGTAGTCCCTTTCCTCGAAAACCAAAATTTGTCTTTGCGACACCATGTTCCATTGCCTTATAATGAACTCACTGATATTGGATGGTGATGGGATTTTAAGGTTTCATATGTGCAATGCGTACTTAATCATGCCTCTGATTTTTTTAAATTTTATTTTCCCTATTTTTCTCTTTTCAAAATTGTTAGTTGGGTTCATCTGTTAGTCTTATATTAAATGTGTTTGGGAGATGGATGAATCAGACTTGACTTTTGTCCCTCTCTTCCTTTAAGGTCATTTAGATATCCATGGTTTTTGGTGTACCTTGGCTTTTGTGTTTGATGTTCTTATGTTGCACATTGCATTTATGAACTTATTGCCCTTGGTGTTGCGCTGCAAATGTTAGCTTTTATGAAGTGCAATGGTAGTGCACTATCCTGTTTCTTAGAAGACTGTAAGCACAAGGGAGCACGAGCCTTGTTTCTCCATTGTAGCCGCTTTTGTTGCTACTATTGTAGTTTCCAATTTCAGTCATCAGCTTCCATTGGTGCTTGGATCATTGGTGTAAACATGTAATTATGTCACCCCTGGCAATGATGACACAAGGAGATTACACACTTAATAGCTCACTCTTGGATAATCATAGGGTAGGAGGTCCCATGCCGCTGACCTTGAGTTCTGTGCATTTCACAATGGAGCGAAAGAGGACTCTGGTCAGATGTGTGAGCTAAAATTATCAGGACCGAAAAATTTTAGTTGTTGATCTACTCAGTCCCATTAGGAAGAAAGAGTGGGAGCTATTCTGGTGGATCCTAACCGATTTGAACTGATTCTGCTTGCCGGAACCTTGCTTACTGTTCATAAGTTAAGTTATATCACAAGATCTTAAGTTTTTAAGAGTGTGTAATTGTTATTATTTCAGTTTGAATTGGGCCAAGTTGTACCCAATTGAAGCAGCAGGTTTGATGAGTGAGTTGGCCAATCTTATGGTTGTTCTCTCTCTCTCTCTCTCTCTTTCTTTTTCTTGTACACATGGATACAAAATTGATCCTCTTGTTTTCTGTCATTGCTACCATGAAAGGTGGGAAAAGTCATGTCAGTGGTCCCACCTCATAGCTGTGGTATGCTTAGATCAAGTCCATGGGAAATTACGGCTGAACCATATATCTCTTGCAACTCGAACTTCAACTTTATCTTTGTCAATCATTATTGTCATGTTTCTTGCTTGTATGCTCATATGAAAACACTTGTGCAGTAGTAGAAAAGAATATATGACATTTTCCTACGACAGGCATTTGAAGTGGTTTTATCTTTTGTCATGTATGTATTCTTGGTTAATGGTGGGTTCTTGTCCCACCCAAACTTCCAAAATTTATCATCTCGCCTTCCTTGTTCAATCTTATATCATTGATCAATGGTTTGTATTACCAAGTGATGCGGAACCCGATTCACAAAACCGTAGTTGAGTTTGCAATGGGCCCACTGAAGTACTAGATAACTCAAATAACAAGGTTGATGGCAATCTTGTAATTATATGGAACAGTATAGGCCCCTTTTAAGCAAACAATGAAATTAGGACATGGAGTTAATTATATTTCCATGAATAAAAATTATAAACAACCCCAAAATAAATTAATAAAGGGTTAAAGAATGCTCCAATAGTGTATGTGCGTAGGGTACACTAGGAGGTAGTGTTCTTTTTCCCCATTAATAAAGTCCTAAAAATATCATACTAGACCCAATCCCCAATTGGGCCTGGTTCTCGGTGGATTCTCCAAAACAGGTTCGGCCCTTTCCACAGAAAATGCTCCTAGATCACCAAGTGCCCAAGATAGTAGCAATATCCACCTTTTTGTTCTTTTGATATTTTTGTCACCCCATTATATTTAGTGTTCCAATCAGTTAGGCTTATAGCCATAGTCCTGCTGGTCTTGTTTTGCTTTAATTGTATTTTTGACTATTCAGTGATTGCAGCCTAGACATTGTGTTCTGAATTTTTGGAAGTGTTTTTTTTTTTTTTTTTTTTTTTGGGAGCCTGAGATGCAAATTTAAACCATAGTTGAAATTTCAAAATGGGACAGAAAATATTGGGATAGTACTGTATAGGTTTCTGCATGACATTCTACAATCTTTGTTCATATATTGAGCAAACTTTCTTGTTTTAATTTTCTTGACACAAACAAGAGGCTACATTGCTTCGGCTTGATTTTTAATTTGAATGTATGATTGTTCTACAAATCTGGTAACATTTATGGTGGAAATCATGTTACCTTGCAGAGTTGGGAGGCAGGTGGTTAACATTCCATCGTTCATGGTTAGAATGGACTCTCAGAAGCATATTGATTTCTCACTCACAAGCCCCCTTGGAGGTGGTCGCCCTGGACGTGTGAAGAGAAAGAATATGAAGGCAGCTGCAAAGAAGGCTGCTGGTGGGGATGGAGAAGAAGAGGATGAGGATTAAGCTAATTATATTTACTCTTCTTTTCCATAAACTCCTATAGGTAGGAGTTTTGCTTCAGCAATTAAAATCTTTAAGGTTCTTTGGGTCGAAATTTTGGTTATTTTATGTTATATACCTTGATTTTCTCTATGAAGAATTTTGTGTCGTTTATTTTTATTTTCTTTGTTTTTGGATAACATTATTGGTGGTTAAATTTGATTTTTGGCCAACAACTCCGTTTTTATATATGATTATGAGGACATGATGAATACACAAACCCCTGTTCTTTTGTTGGAGCCTGCTTTAGTGCTGATCGTTGAATCCTACACAAGAAATAATTCTTTATTATCTGGGAAAACATGGTTTAGGAATGAGTTTTGATTTGGACTGAGTTTCCCTCCACCTATAGATTCCTTCACAGTGGGCATCGGTACATTGAAATGGCCACATGGAAGTGTAATTTTGACTTTGTCAATAGGGTGTGGGAGTATGGTGATGATCCCATAGGCAATGACTCAATCAATGCCTCTTCATCCATGGTGCTGGAAAACTTTTGCCTTTTGATTTAATTTGCGTCCTTTTGATTTGATTTACTTGTAAGATATTAAGATATGAATATTGGCATGTATATGATATATTGTCTGGGAAATTGTTGTATTAGGCAGCACTTCTTTTCTCTCTCTTATGAAATGACATCTCTGTCACCTATTGAGAGAGGAGAGTGGGACCATACCAACGCTCCTGGAAAAAAAAAATCATGCCATAATGTTGGGAAAATGTTTGTTTGTGGGGGTAAGGGGAGGGAGGAGGGTGAAATGACCAGTCCTCTCGATGAAAGGGACAATGATTCTTTTATGGATGTTTCCTTATGTGCTCCAATTGGCTCTTGCAAGTGTATAGGAGTTGCAAATGATGTTCAGAAACCGCACTCTGTATAATGTTTCTCGTGTTTCTTGGATTCCAGATGGGGACTTTCATTGTTCTAAAATTTTTGTTCCCTGATACGCCATCATCTCGCATGAGCTTCCTTATAGGTGGAAACGAAAGGTTCGGTGTGGTGTTTGGCCATCAGAAGATGGTTCATTTCCTCCGGTAATCTGGGAGGAGAAGACACTCAAGACTCTCGGGGCGTCGGAATGGGACTCTGGGAAAAAGAACTTGAATGACTAATTTTTTTATGGAGAAGTCATCGTTTTCTATCAGGAATGCAACGTCATTTACAGCCCTGATGTACTTTGGATGCTTCAAGGCCCTGGGGATCAAATCAGTCTTTGCAAACGCTAGAATTGGTCGTAGGAAACCTTGAGCATTGTATGTTTTTGAAACTGTGTTGAGCGTTGTGTGTTAATGCCATTGACTGGTTCCTGCCCCGCTTTGGGAAAGCATCGTGGGCTGTTCTATCGTTAACTATGGTTACAAACATGCAATAATTTTTTAGGGGACCAAGAGCTGCTTGGCATGACAGTTTTTTAGTCTTTTTGATTTGGTGGGGTTGAGGGATTTTAAACTATAAGAGGGTCATAGGCTCGTTTGATTTTGTTCACAAGTGAAAGCACGATGTTGGAGTTACATGTATGTTTCATGGAGATGAGCTTTAGAAGGATGAAGATAGTCTAAAACTGTGAGCTTCGCACAGTCAGGTTAGAGTTGCCGCCAGAAGTTTCAACAATGAGTTGGAGTTGAGGTAGGTCAAGTGAAATACCATGATTTTCACAATTTTTGCCCTCCACTTTTAGAAACAGAAAAATAAGTCTTAACTTGTTTTTTCATTTTTGTTTCCAAACACAGAAATAGGCATGCATTTCTTTTTCTATTTCGAAAAATAAATGAAATGAAATAGAAAAATCAAACGGTATTTAGGGTATTTTTTCATTTTTCAACACAAAAAAAAATGGAAAAACCCATTTCTAAAAACAAAATCAAACAGGCTCTAAGAAACCTCCTGGGGGTAGACTTTATTGCCTTAACCTCAATCAGCTGCACCAGGAGCTGTACTAGTGCACCAGATGGTTCACGGTAGGACCATCAGTGACCACTGACCATGGATTTAAACTTGAGGAATTGGATCTGTAATGGTCTCCCCAGTACCGATTTGGATCGATCCATATTGGCGTGAATCGCTTGGTTTCACCACTATTTTTCATAAATAAGTTTTCTGATGATTTCAGCCTTCTAACTTAGGATTTTTTTTTCTTTAGATAGGGACGAATTTGATACTTGGTAGAACTTCTAAAGGCTAACTGGAAGCATCTCGATGTTTGGTCAACACTTGGCAGCGTTTCAAAGGAAGCAGACGAATGGTGTCCCAAGTTTCTGACGGTGTGAGGTATGATCATGAGGTTGGGTTTTGTATAGCCCTGGGACTTGGGACCTGACCAATATTGATCAAAGATGCCTTTGTTGGAAAACCTCCAAAATATTTTGACGATGGATCTGAACCAGATTGTTTGACTAATTGTTATCCCACGGTCTTGGTGTCGGCATTTTTTTCTCTTCTAAAGCAAATGCATGCATGCATCCCAATACGATAAACAGTTGGATGGATGGACACACCTAATTGTGTTACGTGGAAAGGTTGTTCAACCATTTTGACTATATCCATGCATCCCTTGATCGTCCAATAATTCCATGTATACTTAACATGTGGAGTCTCCTCCTCCTCTTCCCCACTCCCATTGGTGGTGGTAGTTCCGGGTAAAATCTTATAAACAGCCAAATTGACTCACCCCTTGGCCCATTTCGTGCCACGTGTTTTCCCATATTCCCCGATTACTAATTTACTAGTACTTGCTAGGCTCACATTGCACCACAACCACACCACACCACACCCACCCAAACCTTCCCCTATCTGCCACTTGTAAGAATGGACAGGTGTACCTAACATGCATATAATTATCCGATCACTATGCCGTTAAAACTTTGATTTAGTGGGACTTGAAACAGATCTCCTATCTTTTTAACCAAAAAAAAAAAAAAATAGATCTCCTATCCACCCTTAACTAAATTGTTGTTAGGATCGAACACTTGGCATCAACTAATCCTCTATAATCTTAGCTCCGTAAGACTAACATCCACTGATGCCGTAGGATTAGAATATTCGAATGGGACACTAAAATGTAGAAAGAAAATCCGACGAGAAGAGATTCTACCCGCCTTTTATACGTTCATGTCTATTATAATAAACATGAATAAATAATTAGTTTAATAAAGGTGAAATCTGATTTGGTTTCCACTAATATTAGATTTATTTGATTCGGCTACATCCTATTGGTGGAAAAATGTGCACTTACAGGTTCTCCGCTGCCGTGGCAACTAAACCCATGACCGCCGGCTAGAGCTTCCACCATCCACCCGTTCCACCGGTCCTAGATAGGCCTTCCATATGTCCTTTGAGCTCCCAGGTTGAGAGTTCCTATCAGAGTTTATTGACACGTGGCTGTAAACAAGTGTCGGTCACGTTAACCATATATTGCGAGGCCTGAATTCCTTACCTTTCACCTCAGTTCCCGACTTGTACATATATATATAGCATAAACCTCTCTCTTCCGCTACTCCATTTTCATTTGGAAACCGAAACTGGATCCTTTCTAACCCTCCTAAGCCCACAAACCCTAACCATACTTTTCTGTGATCTCTGTTCTGCATTCCGAGATTGCGATGGATAACGAAGATGTTCCAATGTTTAGAGAGACGACAACGAGGATGAGGAGCATCCAGCCGAAGGGGTTTCCCTCGAAACAAGCAGGGGACGATCGAGGAAGAAAGGGATCGTCGGAGACTACTCTGTTGAAGTCACCCAAATCAGGTGAGAAAGTGGAGAGCTGGACGACTTTTGGAGTAATTCATCATCAAATTTTGAAGATCAGAGAAGAAGATTCGCACTTGGGTGAGGATTTCGGAGAGGGATTGAGTACGAAAGAGAAGCTCGCCGTTTTCCATCTCGCTTCCCAAATGGACAGTTTTATTCTCTCAAGGCCGATCTTGCCTTGTTCTCCTCTCAGCGGCAAGACTGCAATTAAAACCTAAGGTTCGGTGTTCTCTCTCATTCTCATTATTTTCTTGTGTTGATATACCTCTTGATGATACTTCCGTTCCATTAACGCTTTCTTGAATTACAGAAAACAGAGGAAAGAACAGTTCATGTCTTAGATCTTTCTGGTCTGTCAATAAATAATGAAAATTAATTAAACTCGAATTTCTTTGATGATGAAAAGGACTTCGAAGATTTAGGAGATTGTGAAGTCTATTCTATTCCAAAAAACTCAATACAACTAATTGATTTCTCCCGATACAGTTCATAATCGTTTCCGCGGGAATCTTTTCTTCGTTGTTCTTCATCCAAATCTTGATCTTATGGGAAACATGTGGATTATATCTGAATTTCTGGGAATTTTGCTAGGTCAGATGATATGTAGAGATCAGAGGCGAAAGGGGAGAGAGTGAGAAGGCGGACCAAATAATGATACACGTGGGCGCTGTTGATACCTGTTGTGGGGTTAAAGTTGCTTCCCTTCTTCCTTTCCTCTCCTTCTTCTTCTTCTTCAATGGTGAATGGTGAGAGTCGAAAGTTTGTGTCCAGATTGTAGTGACTGAGTCTAGCTGGAAAGTTTAGGGACTGCACAGCAGACTGGTCTGACTTGTTTTTATTTTTTGCTCTTTTGCTGTGTCACTGTGTATTTCATCATAAAATCTTCCACCACGTGGACAGATGGCATGTTGCTTAACGGATTCTTCATTTTGGTGCAACAGAGTTGGGGTTTTCAAAAGTCAGGACCAGCCCAGGGTCCCAAAGGCTCAGCCCAAGCCCAGCCCAAGTTCAGTCTGACCCACGGTTAGCAATTAAATGCGTTCTCGTTTTTTACTGTTTAAAACACATTTTTTCGTATGCTTCTCAAAATACTTAAAAAAACTACAAATGGCAAGCATTTTCATTCTAAACACGTTTAAAATGTGTTTAGACATGTTCCCCTTTTTTGGCGTTTCTTAAGACTTAACTTGTTGAACATTATGTCTACTTAATTGACCATATCTTTCTCTCTCTTGAATTCTAATCCACCTGATTCTTTCGCTAACTTGAAGTTAACTCAATGACCTATATTTCTCATGATATCAATGTATGGACCCGAAATTGAGGTACAAACGGATGCATTTGCTGAAAAATGTTTCTAAAGTGATGATTCCTAACTCAGACTGAACATACATTACTCCAAGAGTGTGTTGACTGTGTTGACTATGTTGACAGTAATAAACAACATCATAGGCTCATAGCCAAAACACATTGCTCAATAAAACTTGAACATGTCTGGTATATGAATTTAGAATTGGTATTGGATGATATTCAATTATATGTTATAAAACTTATAATGTGACATGAGATATATATATATATATATATATGTATGCAATAGTGTTGAATACTGTAGTTGTTTTGAACATTAGATGTAAGTATTCATATAATAATTCCTTAATTTATATGAGTATATTACCATTTTTTGGTCTCGTTCGTTTAAAATCTACAAGTTTAAAATCCGTACCATCCGTTTTCCTCCCCTTTTTTTTTTATTTTGAATTTTTTTATTGTTTAAAACCCATACTGTTAATTTTTTTTTTTTTTTTTTGTCATTCCCGTTTTTGCTAACTATGAACTTCATAGGTCGGATTGAGAATTGAGATATTTCTAACCAGGATTGGTCCTATGTTGTCATTGGGCAATTTGATATCCAAATCAAATATGAGTCCCAAGGGTATTTCGAAAATATCCACCAACTCCCCCTCTTATTTTTAGACTTTCATTCCTTTGTCTTCTTAATTTTCAAAGTTGAACTAAGAATAAAAAAATATATTTTCTTAATAATTTTTCCTCCCTTGGAACTAGGGGGTGCCAAAACCTACTTGAACCAGTAAAACTGAATTGAATTGAGCATATGTGAGCTTTTGGATAGTGTTTTGGACGATTTGTGAAACCGAAAATCAAATAACTGCATCAAAACTGATAAAGACATTGAACAATCTTGAATCGAACTTACAAAATTAGACTGAAATCGATATAACCTGATAAGAAATAAAAATCGACAAAAAAAGAAATCATATTTTTGAATAGATTTACATGGGAAATCAAAACCAAACTGTTAGTAAAACATGAGAAATCGAAATCGGTGCACTTTTATTAAATTATGTTTTAATTTCAATCATTCTCACATTGAAATTGATGAAATTGAAACCGATTGACACCCCCACTTGGAATGAAATGTTCTATTTTCTCCAACAATTAAAACTTAAGAGAAGGAATGGAGAATGCTTCACTAAATAAAGGTAAACAACGAAGCGACTTATGCTATTGTTTGTTTTGATATAGATATATACACCAAGCCAAGGGAATTTAATATTTCTCCCTTATATAACAAAGGGCCTACCGACCAACGAATCTCTTTCCACACATATAATATACATATTAACCCATATACTGTTAAGTGGTAAATAGTGAACCTCAAGGGGGTAGTCGAGTTGGCAAAGGACCTTCGCCTCAAGAAGCGTGTTGTTCTAAGTTTGACTCCTCTTACTTCTTTGGGGTCACTCACACGGGGTGTTTGGTGCTTTTCACTGCTTTTAGTGAAAGTTGAATGATTCTTATTTAATCCTGGTATGACCCAGTCCATGCAATTGTGGGGTTAGTACAGTCTGAATACACGTCGTTAACAAAAAAAAAAAAAACTAGTAGAAATAGTGAAGCTTTATACTTTACTAGGCAGTGTTAGGGAAGAAAACCTTTGGTAAAAGGAATGTTGCAAAAAAGAGAGTTTTTCACATGGTTTTTTTTTTTTTCTCTGCTCTGACTACGTGAGTCACATGTGAATGATATCATTTCCCATGCTCCTATGGGTGTTGCATGAGAGATTTTCTCCACATTGATGGCGTCGTGTCATGAGCTTAGTGTTTATTAACCCTTAGTGAGGGAGTCAGGGATTTTCTAAATAAGTGACATAGAAAAGCACACCAGTGAGTGAGGGGATAGAGGTTACTGGAATTAGATCCTCTACAGTGTGTCCAGTGTGCATCCAATGGCCAGGGGTGTGTATCTAGGTGCCACCAACTGTCTGATCCACGTTGGGCTCACCAGGGATCCGGATCCGGATCCGGATCCGGATCTGAGGTTATCACATATGAGGAGAGACAAAGAGGGGAGGGGGGGGGGGGTTGCTAGTGTACCTACTGCCGCTTGCTCAGATAACCATTTTCCCATTAATCATAATTGGAAGGCTTAGGGCATCGCATTTTATCAGATTAAGAAAATTTTCTTATATGGGTCCAATCTGTGGGTCATCACCAACCCTACAAGAGGTGGCCACAATTAGTGGTCGATTAGGGTAAATAAGTAAGATGGATCATTTAAAAAAAAAAAAAANCCCCCCCCCCCCCCTCTTTGAATAAATATATGGGCTCGTTCCTGTTTAAGGGTCCTTGTAGAGCTAACCTGTTTGATTGGCTGGGCTGGGATGCAAATTGCAAGAGGAATTTTGGTTTTGGTTGTTACCTTCGGTTTGTAAATATGATTGTGCTGCCGTCATCTCTCGCTCTCAGTTAAACATTTTTGAGCTTAAATTGCATTACCTTATCTTTCCTCTAAGCTATATAATCCATCTGTTGGCATGCTGCCTCTCTGTACTTTTGCGCACTTTTTTTGGGGGAGGTTTTTGCTAATCACTTACGAATGTTCAGGTACATGCCTCACATCCAAGTATTTGAATTTTACACCTTAGATGTGAGGGATGTGCCTGATATGTGTAATCTGTTGCTCCCTCCCACCCCCACCCCCACCCCCACCTCCACCTCCACCTCCACCTCCACCCCCGAATTACGAAAGTGATGACTGTGAACTGACGGTGGAGGTTCCTTCTAGTGTCCCAGACTCCCAGGGATGTGTCACTTCTCATTGTCCGGATTTGAAGCCACCTATTTTCTTTGTGGTGGTCCAAAAATCATGTGGGTCTCAAATCTCAATAATACTAGTAGTCTTTTGGTGTGTGAGATGCTGTCAAAACAAAGGCTCTATGTTGGATCGTTAAGGTCATTAAACAGTGTTCAAAAAGGTAATTTGGATTAATCATTAATGAACAGAAGTATCCAAAACAGTAGTTTGTACAATATCAACCTGGATGCTATACAATCATTGAGAGATTCTTGGTATTTTTGGGATATCTATGCAACTCTTCAGTTAATCTCGATTTTATATTTAAATATTTCTTGTATTTTCCTGCATTAATTAATGCTAGAACAGTGTAGACTGTAGACAGTCCCAGCATAAAAAATTGACAAATGGTCCAAAATTATGGAAGAGGGGATATTCATCAACATGCCAATAGAGACTCATTGCACATAGGAAACCATCTTCCCATTTCCATGCTATTTTATATTTAGACAAGGTTCATATTCAAACCTCAAGAAAGAGGTAAAACTGATGGCTGGTTCCTGATATTCTCCAATTCTTGATTTAGGGCACAATTAGAGAGATTTCTGATATCTCTCAAACCAGGGACCAGAAACAGGCCCAATCTCCAACTGAGGGGGGCTTCTGGTGAGGGGATCTGATCTCCAAATATGAGCCCATTCTGATGGAAGACTTAGGAGACACAAGGCTTCAAAGGTCTCGGCAGAAAACACTTCAAAACCAGTATCGGGGATAGTGAATCCTCCTATAATCAGCAACAATAAATAAGCATTAACTTGAGGTTACTTGGTGGAAGTATTGGTGATGATCAGCAGTCCAAACAGAGGTATTGGCTAGCCTCAGCATGCACTGAAAATAGAAAACAAGAATCAGGAAAAACAGGGAAATCTAGTGGAGAAGAAGGGGGCAAAGGGGGTGGGGATGAATGGGTTGAGCCTCTCATTCTCTGATAGGCCTCATGCCTCACTGCACCATTAGTTTGTAAACACTCCTTTTTTTCATAAACTCAAAAAACCACTGGGGATTGACCCCTCTTCTTGTATTTATAATAAGTGATTAAAAGATTACAAAAATAGAAACTTGGCCCATGCATGGACTGCTTAGTGACTAAGTAACTTGATTATAAGGAAATAAAAAGAAGGAAAATAGAAAATTGCAAGCAGATCCAGAGGACTCTCTCTCTCTAATGTAGAACTAGGATTGACAAATCAACCTAGTCCCAATGTTGCAGAATACTCTTGGAGAACATTAGATCAAATATCAGAATAGTTCAAAACAGATTAATAACAAGGATGAGATCAGATCTGAGATTAAGAATATCAATCTCAGATTATAGGGTGTCAGAAATCAGAATAGAAGCAGATAATAAGGGGACTAATGGAATGATGAATTAGGTCTACACAGGTTCTGAAAATTGCTAACAGAGTATGCAATTTTCTGGGCAGAACTGAGAAGGAAAACTGAATTTAATACCTGTAAGAACTTGAACAGATCAATAACACTTTGTGTAGTTGAGAGAAGAAGAAGATGAGTTAAGGAAGAGGACCTCTTGTGCTTCACACCGCTGAGAGTCAATTGGATCAAACACCAATTCCATCAGCCTTGATCAAACACAAGACAAATCTCCATGTAGAAGACAATAGCAACAACCATTAATTTTTTTATCAAAATCATCTAGGCCTTTAGGAGCCTCCTCTTCTCTATTTATAATTTTAATGGGGGAGGGAATTACAAAATAGAAGGTTCCTAAAAAAGGAAACCAAATATTCTCCTAATACAATAGCTACTAAAAACTGAAATTAGAAACTAACTGAAATTAGAAACTAATTGAAAAAGGAAACTAACTACTAAGGACTTGACTCAATTAATAACTTGACTCATAAGGAAACAAATATAACTCAAATCAAGCCCAACTAGAAAGGAAACTAATGAAAATGGAAACTAACTAGTAATCCCGTACTCAATCTTAGAGCCCCCTTTTTAGACCCATAAAAGTGGTCTATTACACTCAAAACACATGTGATCAAAAGCCTAACATGTATGGAACCCANTTCCTCAAAAAGGAAACCAAATATTCTCCTAATACAATAGCTACTAAAAACTGAAATTAGAAACTAACTGAAATTAGAAACTAGTCGAAAAAGGAAACTAACTACTGAGGACTTGACTCAATTAATAACTTGACTCATAAGGAAACAAATATAATTCAAATCAAGCCCAACTAGAAAGGAAACTAATGAAAATGGAAACTAACTAGTAATCCCGTACTCAATCTTAGAGCCCCCTTTTTAGACCCATAAAAGTGGTCTATTACACTCAAAACACATGGGATCAAAAGCCTAACATGTATGGAACCCAACCCTAGGCTTATTCCTAATAAAACAAGCTTATTTTGGTAATTAATCCGCATCAACTCTCCCGGTCTTAAAAGAACTCGACTCCGTCGAGTTAGGTCGTGCTCCTAAGATTCCCTTGTAAATCGCTCGCCGATGAGGTGGCACATATCTCGAAACAGAAGGGAGCATAACTCCAAGAGGAGGGAGAGTAGGTTGATGTGTCACCGGAGCAGGAGTCAGTCGACGTCGTGGCATGTCTGATAATGCATGTGGCCTCATTAAGTACATACGACCTCCTTGCTTCACCTTTATAGTGTTCCGTGCGCCATCATAGAGAATGCCTGCATGTCGCTGCCAAGGTCGCCCTAGAAGAATGTCGCAGTGCGCCAATGAGGTGACCAAGCAGGTGACATGGTACTGTAGTGGCCCAAACTGTAGATGTACTCGAACAACTGCAGTGGCCTCTTCTCGAGCTGTGGGTCCAAAACCTCGCACGTGAATCTTCTTGAACAGCTGCTTCTGTGGAAGGTTGTGTGCTCGAACAAATTCAGCAGATATAAAATTTGCTTCTGCCCCAGTATCAACAATTGCATGAACATCAATAGGGTCGGAGCCGTGCAGGAGAGTACCCTCCTGTCTGAAGAGAGGAGCTTTATCAACTAGTCTATTCGAAAAGGATGAAAGGCTAGCTGAATGAGCTTCTACATCCTCATCTTCATCATCGACAATATCATCGTCCTCGAGCGGATAAGGATATAAATGAGATTCATCTTCACTCTTCTCTGTCGGCTGCTTCTCTGCAACGTTCACAGAACGAGTCCTGTTGGGACACTTGTTGGAATAGTGACCCTTCTCGCCACAACTATGGCATATGATATTCTTCACCCCAACACTATCCTTGTTGAACTCTGACCTTTTCTCTTCAACTCTGCGAGCTTCAGGCTTCTTTTCCTCCATACGCGGTGGAGGTCTATAAACTGAAGAAGTCTTGAGCATACCCTTCCAATAAATGGACTTCTCTTCAGCTGTCTTGGCATGTGCCGCTGCCACATCAACAGACCTGAAATCAGTGTTAGCCAACTCAAGTCGAATCTCAGTACTTAACCCACTGATATATCGCATCACCCGTTGCTGGTCTGTTTCCTGAAGCCGACACCTTGAAGACAGTTTGTGGAATTCGAGGGTGTAAGAATCCACATCTTTGTTCCCTTGTTGCAAGTTAAGTAATTTATGAAACATTACCTTTTCATAATTAAGGGGAACAAATTTTTCAGTCAGGATCTGCTTCATGACCTCCCAATTGATAACGGGTCCAAGTCTTCTGACAAACCTTGCATGTAGTACATCATCCCACCATGAACATGCATACCCAATAAACTTGGTGATGATAAGTTCACACTTCTTCACGTCTGGAAGAGACTTATACGCAAAAATTCTCTCCACTTTGGTAAGCCAGTCAATAAATTCCTCAGGTCCTTTTTCACCACTGAACTCGGGAACCTCCACTTTGATGCCATAATCTCTGTCAGAAAATTGCCGGGTAACATCCTGGGGAACAACCGGATCAGATTGCTGCCTTTGAGGTGTGTCTTCGATCCGTAAAGTGTTGAGCTGAGGGGGTAATGTAGAGGATCCTTCTTCAGCTCGCTTGTCAGACCTTCTCATAAAGGCAATCATCTCTTCCATAAACTTATCAAACTTGGCTTCAGTCCTCTCAAGCCTAGCATCAGTATTCTGTTGGTTCTCGGCTAACTCACGATACAATTTGTGCAACTCAGCATTGGTGATGTGACTTGCCATGGTTAGAAAATTGCAGGAAAATTTGCTCTGATACCACTTAATGTAGAACTAGGATTGACAAGTCAACCTAGTCCCAATGTTGCAGGATACTCTTGGAGAACATTAGATCAAATATCAGAATAGTTCAAAACAGATTAATAACAAGGATGAGATCAGATCTGAGATTAAGAATATCAATCTCAGATTATAGGGTGTCAGAAATCAGAATAAAAGCAGATAATAAGGGGACTAATGGAATGATGAATTAGGTCTACGCAGGTTCTGAAAATTGCTAACAGAGTATGCAATTTTCTGGGCAGAACTGAGAAGGAAAACTGAATTTAATACCTGTAAGAACTTGAGCAGATCAATAACACTTTGTGTAGTTGAGAGAAGAAGAAGATGAGTTAAGGAAGAAGACCTCTTGTGCTTCACACCGCTGAGAGTCAATTGGATCAAACACCAATTCCATCAGCCTTGATCAAACACAAGACAAATCTCCATGTAGAAGACAATAGCAACAACCATTAATTTTTTTATCAAAATCATCTAGGCCTTTAGGAGCCTCCTCTTCTTTATTTATAATGTTAATGGGGGAGGGAATTACAAAATAGAAGGTTCCTCAAAAAGGAAACCAAATATTCTCCTAATACAATAGCTACTAAAAACTGAAATTATAAACTAACTGAAATTAGAAACTAGTTGAAAAAGGAAACTAACAACTAAGGACTTGACTCAATTAATAACTTGACTCATAAGGAAACAAATATAACTCAAATCAAGCCCAACTAGAAAGGAAACTAATGAAAATGGAAACTAACTAATAATCCCGTACTCAATCTTAAAGCCCCCTTTTTAGACCCATAAAAGTGGTCTATTACACTCAAAACACATGGGATCAAAAGCCTAACATGTATGGAACCCAACCCTAGGCTTATTCCTAATAAAACAAGCCTATTTTGGTAATTAATCTACATCAAACCCTTAGTGAGGGAGTCAGGGATTTTCTAAATAAGTGACATAGAAAAGCACACCAGTGAGTGAGGGGATAGAGGTTACTGGAATTAGATCCTCTACAGTGTGTCCAGTGTGCATCCAATGGCCAGGGGTGTGTATCTAGGTGCCACCAACTGTCTGATCCACGTTGGGCTCACCAGGGATCCGGATCCGGATCCGGATATGAGGTTATCACATATGAGGAGAGACAAAGAGGGGGGGGGGGTTGCTAGTGTACCTACTGCCGCTTGCTCAGATAACCATTTTCCCATTAATCATAATTGGAAGGCTTAGGGCATCGCATTTTATCAGATTAAGAAAATTTTCTTATATGGGTCCAATCTGTGGGTCATCACCAACCCTACAAGAGGTGGCCACATTTAGTGGTCGATTAGGGTAAATAAGTAAGATGGATCATTTAAAAAAAAAAAAAAAAGTAAGATGGATAATTCACAGGACCTGTTGGGCCATGGTTGCATAATGGTTGTTGAGATGATGATGATTACTGTGATCCAACATAGATTTTCAGTCGGATTAGCACAAAATCTAATAGTCCTCCTCCACCCTGCAACAAGATTCTCCTTTGGTAGTTGAATTGATTATTTTCTATCCATTTCTTATAGGTAAACTGAAATTTTCAATTTATATATGGTACCTTGCCAGCATAGCTAGGGACCCAATATAACCTTTTCTTGGGAAACGACTAACACTACATGACAGAAACATTGGTAGCTAGTGTGAGACAAACGAAGGCATCGACAATTCTCTCTTCCCAATCTAAGGAGAAAACCTAACGGTCCTAACCTAAATAATAGTGATACAACAGTAACACATATCATCATGGATTGGTTTCTGCAATGACTTGTGACCAACTTTTACAGGAAATTCCACAGAGAATATTTAGGAGAGAGAGAGAGAGAGAGAGAGAGTTCTGGACTTTTTAGAATATTTGGAGAAGTACTGTTGCTGCTGTCCATCTTCATAGATGCCTCGTTCACACTCCACACTTCACTCTCTCTGAGTCCTATTGCTGCTTTTCTTTTGTGGGGTAATTTACCTAGCTATCGTTGCATGAGTAAACTTATCAGAACTTCTGCTTCAGCACTGTTGGTGTCAATAGAGGCCATCAATACAGACAGTCTCTCACTGAGGTCCTCCATCTCCCTGTGAAGCTTCTTTATGAAATTGCAGGTTTCCTTCAGAATCTTCGATGCGGATGCCTGAATCCAATCACCAAAAACCAAATGTTTAGCTCATATGATAGATCAAATTGAGCACCAGCTCTAATACCACTTGTTGGGACTCAGGTTCAACTCATCCTTAAAAATAGTAGCCGTTAAGGAGAGACTGTCCAAGTCCATATAAGCCTGGAATCCCAACACAACATACTCATAAAGCTTTGTGTAATTTGCCTAGAAAGCAAGTCATCACTATAGCTAGCTTCTTAATGACACTAGATGTTGTTCTAGCTCTACTCTTAATACAGCATTTTACTTTGGATATACTAGGAGGGATAGACAAGTAATGAAGAACAAGATATTTAGCATACCCTGCTAGTTGTGCCCGTCCGTTGGATCTGCGATATCGCAGCTTGTAGTTTGAGGATGTGATTGTTGATCTCATCTTCTTCTCTGTGTCTTGAAGCTCTTGATCTTCTGCTAGACATCTGGGGAAGTGTATGTGATGCTTCTTTCTTAACGTCAGCAGATGTGGAGGGAAGTAGAGTTGGGGTCTTAAGGGATAAGTTTACAACATCAGCTATGAGCCTATATATATATATGACAGAAACTGATTCTTTATTTGGGCCCGTCAGTCAAGAATTAGGAGCACAAGAGTGGACCCATTATTAATCTGTTACCCACAGAATAATGTGGGCCGTTTTCTCAGTGGCTTATCTAAGGCCCACCTAAATGTACCCCAATTAGTAGTTTATACATTTTCTAGTGAAGGACCAGAATCAGTATTTTTCTCTAAATATACCCCAATCAGTAGTTATAAACATATTTGAGGGAAGGACCAGAATTTGTATTTTCGCAACTTGAGAATGTTCAATGTACATAGCCTCTGTTTCAGACACGTGTTGGTTATAAATTAACTCCAAGTGTCATTTAATTATCCATTTATCCTCCCTTGACATCCTACCAGAAGATACCTCGTTATCCACTGGACTTTGCTGCCCTTGTCTTCTGAATTTATGTCGGTTTTTCATATACATCGTCGTCCATCAGTTTTATAACATATACACTATAGTGAACAAAAGTGGTATACCACATGTCAAAATTGTGTTTCATAGCAACTTGACATGGCACATACTATTGGTGTCAATCCCAAGCCCCACCTATTGGACCGGGGCTGACCGGTTAAAGGCCGGTTTTGTCTGTACCAATTATTAAACATATTGGGCTCAATCCTAATTTGCTAGACTCAACACGATTAGTCTAACCGTTTATATGTATATTTTGATTTTTCTTTTAATAGAAACAGAATATATATTGATATTTTTATCAAATTTTGAATGTAAATTATTGATGATGTAATAAAATGTATTAAAATTCCTTTAAGGCTTTCTTGATACATTATTACATTTAAGGCCTGATTATAGCTTGATTAGCTTGATTAGGGGAAGTCCAGTTAAAGCATGGAATCCAATTGAGCCTAACAGAAACCGATTCATTTTTTATAGAAGCAAGTCAGAGTACAAGGGTATAGGCAAGCCTGGCTAGGCCTGACCAAGACCAGCCCGGCCCGACCTATTGACACCATTGGCACATACCACTATAACATTTTACTTGGGTACCCTTCATCCTTTATTGTATTGATTTGAACAAAGTTTTCTTTTATTGATGGTTGAAGAAAGGGACCCCTCCTTCTGGGGTCACGATGAGCCACTGTGAATGGATTCCAAACAAAAAAAAATTGAACCGATTTGGATTTTGTTTGTTTTGTTTCTCCCGTATAATCTATACAGCCCATACTGAGTGAGTGAGTGAGTGATGCAACTGAGGGGCTCGCACTTGAGTTTTGAGACCGTAAAGAGTGACACCAACCGTCGGCGAAAATAATTGGACTGGGGGTCCACACTAATACACAATAGAAAGAATAGAAACAAAATCGGTTTTGGACGTATTTACCAAACCATCACTGTAGCACCTAAAATTTCGGCGCCTAATCAACCTCCTTAAAATTGGGGTCCAAACTGGACCAGCATGGGTAATGGTTCTGTTTTGATTTTACAAATGAAAACGTTAATTAATCGATTCAGTTTTGAGCCATTAAACCGGTGGTTGCAAACCGTATAAACTGTTAAAGTGAATAGAACCGAACTTTTCAAGAACGGTGAGTGATTTTTTTTTTCACTTAAAAAAGGATGCTCCAAGATAATAACCATAGTCCACAGAAACAGTTATATATGATAATGAGGCGTGTCAACTTAAACCCACAATCAACCATTCGTTATTATAAAACACGATTTTGACATGTGGGTGAGTTGGTGAAAATCTGGCAAAATTGCACCCATCCATCCGTGGCAAGTTTTATCGATTTTGCTCTTACTAAGGCCCTCTTTGGTACCATTTTTCTTTTTTCTTTTTATCTATTTAACAAAAATCATTAATGAAAACTATTTTTCATCAAAACATAAAAATGGCTTGATATCTACTTGACACAAATGATTTTTTGTGAGAAATTGTTTGGTATCTATGTGCAAAATAGTTTTTTAAAGAAATGGGTGAAGAGATTCCTTTCACCCATCTTTCTTATAACTCTCTTTCTTCACTTTGGACTGAAGAAGAGGGGGCAAGGGGTTTGGATTTTTTATTACAAAGTAAATGACTATTTTACCCCTCTATATTGAGCCTTTAAGCACATACTCATTAAAGTCCAACGTAAAAGTAATTGAAAATCATTTTTTATGAAAACACATAAATGATTTTTTTCTTTTTAGTTTTTGTGTCACAGAAGGCGACTTCATAAAATATCTTTAAAAAAAAAAAAAGATGAGATCAGAGAAGGTGATGCCATTGACTGACGCAAGTCTTTCAAATTGTCTATAATTGTGGAAGAGTACATTGCATACCCATGTGCTGATGGACATTTTTATCCTTTCTGTCTCTAAAGACGGGGAGTTAACAAATGATCATTATGGGCCCGTTTGTTTAGAGGGGAGTATGGGGTGGGAATATTGTCAGAATGAGACCCACGTGTTGGTGGGGTGACGAACAGGGAAAGGAAAGATGAAGGAATGTTAATCATTCCCACCCCTATAGCGTTTGGTTAACACGGTTCTATGTGAAATTGTTCATAGAGTAAAGTGAGAAGAGAGCAATGGAGAAAGAGAGAGGTGGATGAATCGTCTTCCTATGTTTACTCCATGGATTCTGCAAAAAACCGATCTTCTTCTTCAGGGAGGCCAAGGTGCGAGTGTGATTTTTGATTCTTAGAACATTAGCTACTTAGGTTCTCTCTCTCTCAAAATTCTGATTTCTAAACTCGTACCGGCAGATCTGCTCGGAAAATTGCCAGAGAGCACTTGCAAAGAAAAAAGAGGGTTCGATCTTCCTTGTGAATCGCCCCTTGCAACTCCTCTTCACGGGTCTGAAATGAGACCTTTTCACTTGCAGAGACAACGGAATATGGTGGAAGAAAGATCGAAGCCATGGAAGACGATCTATGAGGGATCCTGTAGTGTTCTCTCCCGCCTACCCGTCTTCCCTATGAGGCGCCCTCTGCAACTCCTCTTCACCTGTCTGATATTTTATTTTCACCTTCACAATCTGAAACCTCCTTTTCACCTTCGCAACTCTTGTTCACCGGCCCAAAATCCCCCCTCTCACCGTTGCGGTCTGAAAACTCACCCTCCTCCCCACAATCTCAACATAGAATATATATAGGTTTCTTGCAAATTTTTTTTTTAATGCACCTTAGAAAGGATGCGATGGATGTCTATGGAATTCTTTGGAGGGTTTTTTTCGTCTTCAATTCACCTTAGTAGGTATGCAATGGCTCGGAACGGGTGCAGGGTGCGATGATGCAGCGGCTGAGGACACCGATCATGGTGGCAAAGCTTGAAGCGAAGTGATGATCAGGGAAGGGTGATGGACAGCATTTTCACGCCATCTCCAACTGGTTTCCCCTGGATTTTCCACCAGAGTCCTACCAAATCGGCAAGACTTTGGAAGGGCATGGGGTGAGAGAATTTGTGATCCACGTCAGCTGACAAACAAAAATGGGTTGTCTGCTCAAAAGCCAAACCCAGACAAACAAACACATTGAAATTTTATGGGTTGGAATAGTTCGTACAACTATCCCACCCCTTAAATCCCACACCAGCAAAATCCCTCTAAACAAATGGCCCCTATAAGAAAAATTCCTCTAATCAAGTGTGTGGAACATTTTCTAAGGACCAATCCAACCCGGAACAGCCATCAACCTGGTTTTAAGGGTTGGGCCTCAAGCCGATTGTTTCAACAAATGGGCATGAACATGGATTTCCTTGGGTTGGACAGTAATTCTATCATCCGGTTAAGGGGTTTCCTGGATCAAGGTTTTCTTTTTTTGATGTTCCCAATGAGTGCTACCTGGGTTGCAGTGTTAACTAAAGAAATATAATAACTAACTTCCTCTCTTCTAAGTTTTCTCAAAATACCATTCAAGATTTTATTCCTTTGGATACAAGCCAGAATAATGGCTATGTTTGATTCTAAAGAGAATAAAAGGGAAGGGAAATTTTCATACTTAAAAAAGAAATATATGTTATCATTATCCATGTGACTTTAACATTAACTTCAAATCATTCCATATTTTGTTATAAAAGTTCACTTTACTTTGCATCTAAACCCTTTGCTATAATATGTAAAATAAAAATTACATGTAAAATACATTATTACTAAATATGCTTAAAATAATTTAGTAGTTTATACAATCATATGGGATAATGACTATAAACATTTCTTTTTAAAGTATGAAAATTTCACTTCCCTCCCTTTAAATTCTCATTGCGACCAATTGGAGCCAATAGGAAAATTCTTCTAATCGGGGAAGGGGGGTAAAGGCAATATCAGAACCAGGAGTAAGAGCCAATGAACGAGTTGGGGTCATAGTGACCAAGCAAGGGTCTACCCTTTTCTTCATAGATTCTAAAATGACCACCTTTCTCGTGAGAAGTCCTCTTCTGGTCCAAATCCTGGGGCCCAACAGACCGCATATGGTGTCCAGAGAAGTCCTTTTGATTAGAATATGATATCATAGGTTTTCATACTAAATCCTCAAAAAAAGGTTGGCGACCATATATTTTAAAAGGAAATGGGTCCTCTTCATGTTCACCAACGTTAGAATCAAGGATCAGATCGATTTGTGCTGATTCTGATCCAGATGAATCGAACTTGACAGAGAACAATGTAGAATCAGTCAAACTGGTCATGACCGATTCTAATCTGAATCAATTGATTTACACTATGTTATAGTGGTTTGTTGATTTTGAGTATGCCATTGATCTTCTTGGAGCTAGCAGTTCAATCAATGGGAGGGCTAGGATGTCGACCGGATTAAGTCCACATACGAGATTGTTCTCGTACGGCCTTGGTCTGGGGGATTGGAATTCATTAAATGTGGAAAGAACAATCTCGTTCGTGAACCTGATATGAATGCTGGGGTGAGAGGGTCATAGGAGAATTTTCCAAGGGGAGTAAGAGAGAGAGAAAGATTTGGGTATACTGCTAACCTACCCCACCTTTTCCCTATAGACATTCTCTCCATCTGCAAGCCCCATTTTTTGCTATTGATCAAAGGCTAGGTCATGTCTAAGGGTGTTAATCGGTTTGGTTTCGGTTTAAACAGTGCAGATCGGTTCGGTTCATATTTATTTGACTAAAATCATAACTGCACCATTTACTAAACGGTTCCACTTTCTAAAACCGTGACCGTTTAGTAAACGGTTTTGGTTTTCACCTTTTCTAAACGGTATCGATTTCACGGTTTTAAACGGTTTTGGTTTTGGTTTATTCCATATGGTTTGTAAAACGATTCACAATCGGTTTGTTATAACTTGCAACCATCTCTAAACTGAAGATCATAAGTTTATCAAAAAATAATTGGCAACCACAAATAAGAGATTCTATATTAACAATGGTATGTCTTAATTTGATAATCTAGTGCTATTTCTTTGCATGACCATTCTCAAACATTTAAAACTAATATCATACAACATCCAAGTCCAGCCTTCTACAGCATAAAATATTAAAATGACAGGTGGTTCAGCCAAAACACCTCATATATGATAACATAATAACATAATAACATATATGGATTACAAGTTCATGATCTAAAGCCTAAACTTGAACTGAATTGTAATAAATCATACCAAAGCAGGATGAACACTTAATTTAATTGTTAATTGTTATACGGATTACTGCCCCTTCTTTATTTAATTATTATACGGATTAATCGGATCGGTTTAAATGGTTATAAACGGTTCAGTTTAAACGGTTTCAATTCAGTTTGAAACCAACGGGTTCCGCGGTTAAAACCAACCCGACACGTTTAGCTAATCGGCCTTAAACTTGAAACCATAATCGCACAATTTACTAAACGATTTTGTGGTTTGGTGTAAATAGATTGGTTCGGTTTCGGTTACAAATTCACATCCTTAGGTCATGATGTGAGGGCTGCAAGGGATAAGCCTAAAGCATACTTCAATGATCAGTTGATACTATTTCAAAAATGGATGCCAGTATCCTCTCCGATGCTGAATGTTATCCCATGAACATCCAACTGCTGGCAACACCTAGTAGTCACGCACCCCTAGATGTTGTTAACTAGCCAATGCTCACGTGCATGCAATACTATAGAGTCCATGACCATTTTTTTTAAAATAAAAATAAGCTCCATAAATGATACCAAATGCAGCCAAAACCATTTTTGTAAACAAAAATAAAAAAGAAAAATGATACCAAAGAGGGCCTCGGTCTTACTTTATTTGCCAAGTTCGTACCCAATCCAACTAAACCAATATAAAGTAAAGAAAAATTGCGAAAAAAAAACACATAATCCTGATCCATTGGAAGAAAATATAAGAGAAAATGTGTAATAAAAGTTAGACCACACGATTAGAAATTTACAATTAGAGCCCCAAAAGTTAATGCTTGTCAGCCGATACATAAGTGTCTTTTTCGGTTTTTCCCATTGAACTGTTTGGATTTGCGAAGTGGAATGCCACGTGGCAGAAATGGTGTGAGTTTTTTCTTGGGTAATTTACAGCGCCACCCCCTGGAGAATGCCATAATTATAAGAACACCCCCTCTGTTTCACCAAATTAGACTCAGACCCCCTACCGTCAGTCACCGTTAAGGAATATACCTTATTTGCTGATGTCAGCAATTATATTTTATTTTAAATACCAAAATGCCCTTACTTCTATTAAGAGGTGAAAACCGGTTTATCAGGCCATGATTACCATGAAAAAAATCAGAAAAAATCAAAAGAGAAAAGAAGCCTTCTAGATGCCTTATCTCCCCCAACTCAGATATAAGAAGAAGAAGGTTGCAGATGACGATCGGTGCTTCTACAACCACCAGTAGTGATCAACAGTATGATCGAGAGACAGCGGTGAAGCAATTCGACGAGTCCAAGATCGGAGTTAAAGGTCTTGTAGATTCCGGCATCATCACCATCCCTCCTTTCTTGAAGCCTCCGGCCCCAATAACTTCCGGCTAGTTAGGGCTAATTCCATGGCATTTCCAAACCCAACGATCGCCGGAAGCCTTTGAAGCATCCTGAGATCAGTAATAACTGCCAAATTGACCTCCTTCACAGAGAAGAATGAATCCTCTGTACAATACCTAACATCACAAGCTATGACAATATCGATCCCTGCAAGAGCCATGGATTCCAGCAATGACAAGGTTGCCACAAATTTCCAGAGCTGTGATTGCGACTTGTAATCTCTGTTTTTCAATAATACCTCTTTTTTCATAATAAGGAACACTAAGTTTTACAGTGAACGAAATCTAAAGAAGAGAAAGAAACACCAAAGATCCAAGATTAACGAAGATCCAAAATAAAACCTCCCCAAAAGGCCAAAACCTTAGATTTTGTCAAAGAGGTCCAGATGTGAGATCTTAAATTTAAGATTAAATCAAAGATCAGGGCTGAAAGACCCTAAATTTGGTCCAAACACCAAAACTGCAGAGTGAATAATTGGGCTAATTACCTGAATAAAACACAGGCGAACTGTACATCTCTCTCCGGCAACTCCGGCAATCCTCATGCTTTAATCCTATGCGTGGAACAAAGATTTTTTTTCTGGTTGGTTGGACTTTTGGTCTAATTTGTTTTGGTGAAACCCATAAATCCTTTACTATTAATTACCCAAAAAAATTAAATTAAATTACAAAGTCTTCGGTTATATTCCAGCCAACGCCGGCCATAACTCGATCTGCCAATAGAAGAAATAAAAATCCCTCTGAGATACCTGAAGATGGAATCCTTGTTTCTATCCAATATGCATGTCGGAAGACACTAGCCGACAGTAGACCAAGAGTACGTGGCAAATTCACTCGCAACGAAGACAATGGAGAGATACCCAAACTTTCTGTCGTCGTCCTTCGCCGCCGTGATCTTCAGTGCTCTGAACGATCGCTTCTGCATTTGATGTCTCGACGAAGGTGAGTATAGGTAGGGGTGAAGAGGAATTAGGTTAAAACAAGAGTTTTAATGACAGGGGTAAAAAGGTCATTTTAACTTTTCACTTAACAGTGACTGACAGTAAGGGGTCTGAGTCTAATTTGGTGAAAGAGAGGGGGTGTTCCTATAATACTGGCATTCTCCAGGGGGTGGTGCTGTAAATTACCCTTTTTTCTTTTGGTGAAATGTGTAAGAGTTTTTATTAGAGTGCATAAACCTCTAAAACCAAATATACATATACTGTAACTTCTTGCTTAGACTAAGTGTAGATCAAAGCTCACAGCCCATCCAGAAATTTTTAGGGTTTGGGCTCTTTGGGTTCGTTCAAGAATGGGCTAAATCTACAACCCAAACTATTTGGGTTGGAATGATGTTGGGGATGATTTCCCCCGCCTTGTTGCCATACTTAAGCCATCACAGTGTTGCAGCTAATCCTAACCAGTGCCCTTCTAAACACTCTTACTAAAAACACTTTTCTAAGAGAATAGAGGGGCATTTGTGAAAGTAAAAGGACATGTTATCATGAAACCTTACGTGACTCAACGCTCTGCCCCTGCTCAAGACATAGGGACCCATTGCTTTACACTATAGGGCCCATCATACGAGGTTTGGATCAACATTATGTAAGTTATACTGTCATGAAGCTAGTATTATTATTATTATTATTATTATTATTTTTTCTTATATCGTTGATCATCCTTTGGTGTGGCATAGTATGATATATTTTCGGACTTAAACTTATCATATGAGTTAAAATTTCAATTTAAATTAAGCTACCATGGTAACACATATATCTATATATCTAGGGTTATATATGGGTAACTAACAATAAGAAAAATCAACTCTCAAGTCCTTCTCCTTCCCTCACCCCCTATCTTTTTTTTTTTTTTTTTTCATAAGAAAATCAAATTTAATAACAAATGGATGTAACCTAGCTCATAGTTTCTACTAAGAGTGTTAAACGGTTCAATTTAGAAATGATTCTGATTAAATGGGTTTTAAGTTATTTTTATTGGTTTCATTTTGTTATTGGTTTTATTAAACAGTTTTGGGCCCAATTGACACCTATATTTAAGCCCAATAAATACCCATTTAAAGTAATGCCGAAAACCCATATTATTTCCTAGGTAGGCTCAAAAAATCATTATTAGCATCAAAATTAACAGACCCAAAATCCATGAATTTATCCTTCTCTAAGATGTCATAAAAAAATATATAAGAATTCATTAGCACTTAAAGTAGGGCCATAAACCTAGATTTACTAAAAATATTATACTAATTACATGGAGTGGGAGTAATCCTTTTAACAAAAAATATCTATTTTTAGCCTCTCACATAGCCAACATAAAAGTAAAGATAAATTACTACGAGTGACAGATAGCAATAATCATATTATTAGTTGACTTTACTTGTATGAGATCAATAATCTGATATTTAATTGTTGACTAATAGGATATCTGCTGTTACACAAATTAAATTGATGTTATACCCATTAATCATAATCATCAATTAATTAAGGTGATGGTTGGGTCAACTAAATTAAAAAAATAAAAATAAAAACAAAAATGATGGAGGGTTTAATGATGACTTGATGAAAGAATATCAAATTAAAATTAAAATAGATAAAGATGTACCTAATGCACGGGGCTTCCCTATGCAAGGTCAGGGGGCGAAACAATGCATTTTGCCAAAATTTAATAATGTGTCAATTGTGAAGCCTTATTGAATTTAATAATGAGTTGTGCTTCGCACAATGATATATACTTAGAGTGATAATCTAGCTAGCTAGCTGGATTAGCCAGTTAGATCACATGAACGTTTCTTTTGGAAAATCAGCTTCGACATTGCAAGCATGAAGTTAATCCTCTCTAATCACTCCCTCTTAATTCATTACTTGGTTGACTAATACAATTATTGACCTATAATAGGTTATAAATGAGGGGTCCCCTCCATTGAACTCTATAATACTTGTTCCTAATTGCCAATTCTGATCTTGTTAATTAGATCGATCAATCTAACGATCCTTACTTTCAATCCAATAATGTAAATTTCAGGATTTTTCCCACCACAAGTGCAGTGTCTTATCCTATCTCCTTAGGACTCTTTGAGAGGAAATTGAATGGATCTCTATTAAAAGAGTTTAGAAAAGAATCTGGATTGTGAACTTCTGGAGTTGGAGTTGGATTTGGATTTAAGACCACCAATTTCAAAACCAATGTAGAGAGAGAGAGAGAGAGAGAGATTTGGACCAGGGTATCCCACTAAAAAAATTCTACATCCGTCGGGATGGTGGCATATTCTCTTTTATAGAGTTTTCACGGAATCTTCTCAGATTCCATATGACATGTCAACATTAGTCGTCGGGATGGTGGCCTCACAGTGGCTTGCTCAGAGTTATCAATTCGGCCGAATCGAATTTTTCCGAATTTTATCAAAAATTTGGACCGAATCCGAATTAAAAATAAAATTCTTTAAAATTCGCGATTTTTTCAAAAGTGAATATAAATTGCGAATAATTCGGACCGAATCCGAATTAAACCGAATTATTCGGACCGAATCCGAATTAAACCGAATTATTCGGTCCATTTAAACATTATTTAAAAAAAAAAAAAAAAAAAAAAAAAAAAAAAACAATTAAAAAAAAAAAAAAACCCCAATAAGCTTTTTTGACCGCTTTTTTGACCGAATCCTTAAATTAATCGTCCGAATTATTCCGAATAATTCTTCGTCCGAATAATTCCCGAATCCGAATTTGCTAACTATGAGCTTGCTTAGCAAAAAAAAAAAAAAAAAAAAGCCTTTATTTGTATAATGCGAAATGAGCTCACCTATTACGCACGGGCAGATCTAACCATTGCACGTGAGATCAGGTCGTGCGAATCATGCTTCTTCAGTCACCTGGGCCTCTCTCTCTCTCTCTCTTGGTGATATAGAATATCAAACCAAAACTGATACAAATCCGAAACAATAAAAAGAGGTATATTATTGTTATCATAAAGGTATGTTATTTTTTCAAATATTACAAAGACATATTTTACCACATGGATAGATGTGTCAATTTTGATTTTTGAATAAAAAGGACATCATTTAGATTAGATAAGTTTCAAATTTCGAAGTTTAATTCAATCAAATATCTCCTTTATATTAGCATGCATCTTGTATATGTTCATTAATGTGTACTAGTATTTTAGACAATGCTATGCATTTTTCACAATTTTTTAAATTAAAAATATTGTGAGAATGGATGGTCAAGATCTGTTTTGTTATTTCCAAAAACTTCACATTCCAGTGTTACATCGATAATTAAAGAAAAAAAAATTTCATAGTTCTTTTTAGGGATTGAGTTCCATAGCCAATTACGTAATATACACTAACTACTCCATATATATCTCTCTTGCCACAATAGTTTCATGGAGGAAGGGGAGGAAACTATTGTGAGAGGAAAGAGACTATAAGGATTAATACTTATTCTTTTTTGGGATAAAGAAAACAGATCTGGCTCCTTTGTAAGGTGAGTGCACATCCAGTGGTTTGCAGCACCTTGGTACCTGCTTCAAAATGCTCCAGGCCATCGGATATGCACTGTCACCTCTATTGCACCACTGAGGAACCCCACCCAAAAAACAGTTACCTACTTGTGTATTATGTCTAGACATAGATGGACATGAAAAAATTAACTATTCCCCATCACCTCATGTAGGACGGATGCCTCTCATTAATCTATGCACCAGCGCACTGGTCGCGTAAGCTGAAAAGATTCTCTTACCTTTTTATTCTTATCAGTTATACTCTATCCTATTCTAAGGGAGAAATTGAGATGAGAACCACCAAAAGAATTTTGAACCCAAGAGATTTTGATTGTCGTCGAATGTGACGTTTTTCTAAACAAAATATAAATATTGAAAATTTTGCTAGAAAAGAAAAGAAAAAATTATAAAGATGGAAAACTTTAATTTTCGATATAGTGCCAAGTATTTGAATTTGTAGAACTCCTCCTCTTCACCAAAAAAATAAAAAATGAAAGAGGGGAAATCGATTGGAACCCCTGCTTCCCAATTCTGTATTTTTTTTTTTTCCTTGATCCTTAAAAAGTCTCTTCTTCTTCTTCTGATTAAGTTTCTGCACCAATCCACCAACCAGAGAAGTATAGAAAAGAGAAGAAGGTACTACATGAAGAGCTCGGACTGTGAAAGCGTGTAATAGTGAGCAGTTTGATCAAAGTCTTCGAAATCCCAAAACCCACCATGAAAATCAAACAAGGAGATGGCAGTTTCCCCTTCCGTACCATTATTACTAAAACCAGAGTATACTCCTCCACCATGGATGATCTCTTCTTCTTCATACTTATTGGTCTGCAATCTGATCTGGGTCTGTGGAATTCCGAGCTCGTCGTCTGATGCTTCAAGAAGATGTCTTATAATAGTACTCCCCTTCTCTTCTCCCTCCTCCTTGTAGAACAGTGGAGGTGAGGAGGAGCTGGTGTTATTGCTGGCGGTGGTGGTTGGGGGTTCGATAGAACCGGCTTCCGAGGGAGTAGTATTTTCGGGTAAAGGGTCGGAAGAAAAGTCAGGTTCTGAGGAGGAGGAGAGCTCTTGCTGGAGGGTTGTCATAAGAGAAGAGAGGTTATCCTGGGGAAGCTCCTCTTCCTCATCTTCTAGAATAGACAATATGTGATGGTATGGTCTTTGGCGCTTCGTTTCTTCAATCTCCTCCTCTTCTACTACTAGTGTTTCTTCCCTCTGGCGTTTCAATGGTGTTTTCGTTTCTGCCATTACAGCTTATACCAAAGGCAGAGGCAGAGGCAGAGGCAGAGGCAGAGCCAGAAGCAGAAGGAGAGAGAGAGATAGAGAGAGTTATAAGGATCAAAGAGGAAAAGTGGGGAAGGCGTGAGATGAGTGTCTGTGCCCTGGTATGGAATATGGAGTGGGAAGGAACTGGAGAAATGATGTGGAAAGAAAATGGGTGACAAGGGGATATATATAGTTGTGGAAGAAGAGATGGTGGTCAAAACCAAGATGATAGAGAATAAATAAATAAACAAGAGAGAGAGAGAGAGAGAGAGAGAGAGAGGATTGTTAATTGTTAATTGTTAATTAAAAAGAAAACAACTTGAAGATTTTATTTTATTTTTTAATTTTTTTAGGGTTAGTAATGGAAAGAAGAGAGAGACAGAGGAGGTGGGAATCACAAGTGGGCTATCTGTTTCAAAGTTCATTTTGAGATGGTGAGGTGATGTGAGGTGGCAATGGGGTGGTGGTGTTTGTCGAGAATCACGAAATGACAAATGTAAGGTGTTTACGAACATAATTGATTTCTTTGATTCTTTTTCATATGGAAATATCTAAGATATAATAATAATAATAATAATAATGTCTCAATCTGGGCATTAATTTTTAGAGAGAATTTGACAAAAAATGACAATGACTAGAACTGGTTTTGCATCCAGAGATTGTATATCTAGTGTCATGTGGACTCTGGTCATTGGTTTATAGGCCCTCCTACTCTTTCCAACTCTTCCCTACTTAAATTTATAGTCCAAAAAGTTAGTTTCATTTCATTTCACATTTCATATATCATATTAAAGTAGTATGTATGTGGATGTGTTTGTGTGTGGTGCCGTGTCTTCTCCTTCATGGCATCTTTTTTTGAATTGATATTTAGGAGCGGATGAGTAGTAGTAGTGGCCTACAATTACATAGTCAAAAGACACTCTTCAATACTATTTCACATCTCAACTCATCTTTCACATTTTTATGATGGTTACACACTTACACGTAACAAAAGCGAAATAGGCTTTGGGAAATTATTGCCGAGAGAGAGAGAGAGAGAGAGAGAGAGAGAGAGAGTGAGAAGTCTTTTCCTGTCTCATGCTATACCTTCCAACCAGTCAACCAGAATGGAGTAACCAATCATCTACTATTCATAGGTTTCACACAACATCAAAATTTGATTCAATAATTTAGAAACTCGTTCCATCGCATATATATATATATATATATATATATTTTGATAAGGGTTCCATCATATATGGGCAAACTAGAAATGGAGAAGATAAAACTTATGATGAAAAGCTTGGAGGCGATAGATATAAAATTAATGCTACCATTTATTTACTTTATTTTCTCCTAGAAAGGGACTTTGATATTATGTGAGAGAACGAGTAAGAGAAAAAAGCAATAAAAAATCTAAAATGATATAGAAAAGAATGAAGATTAGAAATAAAAAATACCTAATGCAAGGATATACATGGTTTGATAAGATTGTCTACATCTATGGTAAGATGTGATCTGAGTCACTATCGATTAAGAATATATAAGGTTATAATTGTTCCTCACACCTTCAATTCCTGAGAGTACCTTTAAGCCCCACAACCTTTTAATGATCTTTAAAATCAATCTATAAATACAAGCGATGAAATACAAGACATGGTACCCCTAATACCAAGACCATAGCCTATAGCCATGACATCATCCACTATTCCAAGAAATGAAATTGGAACAATTGAGTCAGCTGATATGAATTAAAATTCAGTTGATTCTAGTTAATTATGCGCAGATTAATCTCTAATAAAAAATTCCATAACCATGCATAGCAATGGATGACACCTAATTTTTTTTTTTTTAATAAATGACAACTAATAATCTTTCATTTAAAAAAAATTAGGAAATTAAAATACTGATGCTTATCAATGAATCTAATAATCATTTGAGGATTGTGTGAAGGTGTAGACCCCAGCGGCCCAGCCGACCAGTCTCACACGCAATCAGATCAGACCACTCGGAGTCATTTCACACTAAGACTAGACCAACTACACACTATATAATCGGATGGAACTTTATGTTTAATCAAAGGTTTTTATAATGTAATGGGAGACTTGACGTTGAGTCATTGAGTTTCCGGATAATTAATTATTTAATTAATTAAGAACAGATTCGACGTACCAGAAGATCCGATTCCCACTTCCCGATACTACCGTTCCGCTAAGACCGTTGCTCTGTCTCTCCACTGCTTTTATTGTCATATTTTGTCATTTTTCTAAGAAACCATCATAAAAAAATTAAGGGAAAAATGATCTCTACTTGATCATGGGTCCCTATGTCCGGGCACATGGTTGTATGAAAAGACATCCTTATCCCATGTGATCGATGCCTCCCAATGCTCTTTCAATGGTTCATGTGTTATTGTAGTCATCACACGATCGAGTAACAATGAGAGAAAAGTAAGACACCGTTTGATAACGTTTCAGAAACGACAGAAACATAATTGAAGGTATTTGATAAACACAGAATTGAAAGTATTTGATAAACATTGTTTCTGAAAACATTTCCTATAGGAATTGGTGTTTGATAAATTGATTTTCAATTCTATACACAGAGTACATCATGAGTTTTGGACAAACCACAATGGAATCAGGCAACTACTCATCTATCCCTAGATGATGATGATAAGAAAGTCATCCAAAATCATACCAATAAAATATAACCGCATAGCCATAGAAGAAAATGAAAAAAACTTGTGCTTTTTAAACTACAGAGGGAAAAAAATGGAATACATACAAGGAACAGGATACGAAATCCTCCAACAATAACAAATGAAAAAAATTACTTGATAAACAGGCAGAGAAATACGAATGAACAACACGCAAGAGCAAATTTGAGTAAAAACCCTAGCTTTTCATGGTCGAAAAAAAAAAAAATCAGTACTAATCATAACCTAGCCTCCGAATGTTCCTCAATATCCCATTCGAGATCTCACTACTCAAAAGTCCATCAGAGAGAAACAAAAAACCCCCAAATTGCGACATTGAAGCTAGGGTTTATGCATACAAATGGGAAGAAGAATTCACATACCGATGAGAGAAGAGGTCGTTGGCTTAACTTGAAGCGAATCTAGGGTTCTTCAACAGAGAGAAGATTATGTGCACCAAATTTCTGTGGTAAAAGCACGATTGACCTCGCCTCTCTTGTATACTACCATTTTCTCCTTTACAACTCACGAGTGGTACGATTTCCAGTTCCCTGAGACGAATCTTTGCATTTAGAGAAGACACGCCAAAAGTTCACGAGTGCTCCAGTTGACTTCACGAGGTTGCAGCTTTGTGGAGTGGTACGAAGCTCTCGGTTGTGTTCAAAACAGAGACAATGGAGTCGACTGTCGAAGGGAAAAGTCGAGGTTTGGGGTTAAAATTGTTCACTCATTTTTGTTTCAAGAAACGACGAAACGAGTGGAACTCTTTTCGTCGTTTCTGTTTCTTGAACCATAAATCAATATAAATTCTTGTTTATGTTTTTGAAATAAGTAGAAACAGAACATGTTTATCAAATGCTTTTTGTTCCGTTTCTACCGTTTCTGTAGAAACGGTAGAAACTCGTTTCTAAAAACGTTATCAAACAAACCTTAAGTATGCAATACCATCATTTGGATTATTTCACACACCCCTCCAAAATTGTGGACCCCCACATTCTATTTTCTCCGTCAAAAAATACCCTCTATCTTAAGATTTGAAACCATTGATGTCTATTGGTGCAAAACTACACACATGCATCCAAGGAGTAGTGAGTGGTAGTGAGGATCCAACAGATGGAATTCTAGCATGCACCCCAACTGCTGGATCCTCACTACCTCACTGCAAAGGTTTTTTATGCGAAAGAGCGTCAATGTGAAGCCCATATGATGTCTCTCTCCTTTTTTCTCTCTCTCTCTTTTTAATGTGAAACAAGATGCGAATGAAAAGGTATACTTCTACCAAAAAAACCAAAAAGGTGTGAGAAAGCATCCCTTGAGTGCCTTCACCAAAAGAAAAAACAAAGAAAGAAAAAACATCCCACAAGTGGTAGCGTGAGAATATTTTTCAAATAAATAAAGTAATCGGGTAGGATTCCTCTCCATAGAGCCCAATGAATATAGAGTGATCTCACGGTTGAGGTGACCTCGAGACATGTGCCCGAGTCCTCCCAGTGGTAGGATTACTCTCTAGTCCTTGGGCTCTATGGAGAGGAGCCGCATCCAAAAAGTTATCTCTAAACTATCGATCAGCTTCCCTTTATCTCTCTCCTTCTCTGCTCTTGCCAGGTAATGAACCCCAACCCACCCTTAGGAGGTTCTCCATACCACTAGTTCAGGAAAGCCTCTCTCTATAATAATAATGATGATGATGATGATGATGATGATGATGAATAATAATAATAATAATAATAATAATAATTTAGGGACACCAAACACCATCAAGGATGGGTTTGTAAGGAAACCCTTGAATGATTTAGCATTTCTAATGCTCATGATAAATTTAAAAAAAAAATATATATATATATATATATATTCATGCATGCATGGTTAATCACTTAATTGCATTGTACTGTAACAAATTCAATTGTTACCTGGTGGGCTATTCCTAAAAGTCCAATAATTAGAATCGCTCATTATTGTAAAAAAAGAGAGGCTAGAATCACTAAATTACCCTTCCATGTAGCACAATTAGCTATCATCATCCAAAAAACTCTTAAGACGTGCGCATCCAAATATAATATTATCATTTCTTATATACAAACAAGATTACAAAAATGGTCATTTTACTATATATCTCTATTTACTTACAAGTAAAGAGGAACGATAAAATTTTTTTAGGTAAAAGGTTGGGTACACTGCTAGCTGTCCTGGAACTACCGACTCCATCAATGAGGGTTGGGATGGGAGTGATCATGTGAGTTATTAACAAAATAAATTTTTTTGATAAATTCTAACTATTAATAATGATTATAAAAATTTTCATTCTAGTTTTATCTTAATCTTATCTTCTAAGGAGCATTGGAAATGACTAGAGGGCTTGAACTAGGGACGTATGAAGGGCACTAATGGCCTTCCATCATCAGCATTTCTCTCCTAAAATAATAATAAAAAAAGGTCTCAGGTGAGAACCTTATGGTTGTATATGGTCTATCCCTAATATTCTATTCTAAAACGTAGACATCATTTGCTTAATTAGGCTTAATGCAGCGTGGAACAAGATTATTGAACATTTAATCATAAGGTACCCAATGCTAGTCAGTTACATGTGACCATTGGATTCGGTGATACATTGTGGGGGTACACGTAATAGTTGTTTGGTTCATACCTTTCTTCATGGTTGGGTGGTTGGGTCATGGGTGGGTTTTAAACAAGTTGCACTGGTACTCACTATCTAATTCTTAATCCTTTATTTCACCCATTAAAAACTTGATTAAAAATGAGATTAGCACTGTAGGATAGTTTAATATTGGGACTAACTAGAAAAAAAAAGTGGAAAAGTAAACTAGCTTTAAGCCTTTAATTTGGGAAAAGAGTTCAAGAAAAGGAGGGTCTACATAGGACTAGGCCAAATGTAGTTGTGAATCTACCTTCCCTCTTATAAAATGGAAATTTAAAATGCCTTAGAGGGGTTGGTTTCTTAATTAGAGGTTTATTTAACTTTATCCAAGAGATTCTTTGTGGCTTTATAGAGAGGTCAAGAAGACATGAACTCCACGCCCATCCATGGCAGAGATGAGGTTTGAGTTCCCTATAAGTCTCTTTCAAATTGGAATAAACTAATGCATCCTCCTCACCACTTCTTACTTTTTCTTTCTTTCCATAGGTTTATTACCCATAATTAAGTGGTTTATTTTATCTAATCAAGATGGCTTCATACTAACCAAGATTAATTAATAATATTTAATTGAAAGTTAATTAGCTCTAGCCCTGCGTGGGACATCACATTTGATTAAAATGTATATCCAATATTGATTTGGTTGAAGAATTAATGCCCATAATTTTTAAATAGTAGGTAAGATGGGATCGAGATCGATAGGGTGAAGGAATGACAATCGAGGCAGGCGAATTTAGTATTATATATTAGTTCTTCTTAAACCTAATTAAATTAAGGGGCAAAAAAATGCTGCTTATTTGTGTGACCACTGCACCAATGCGTAGACTAATAAGAAATTATACGGAGACATTTTCAGCACATGAGGCAGGGGTATAGTGTAATTTTTTGTGCACAATTATATATGGGTGTAAACACATACAAGCGAATAGCTTTCTTTTTTCCCTCCTAATATCAAGAACAACCCTAGATGTCCGGGACAACACGTGAATGGGTCCTATAGGCATGTGTAGAGGTGATCAAACTATGTGATATAGGAGTGGAAGAGTAGGCGCAGCTCATGTGGGTATGGGATCTAAAAGTGCCTTTCACATGGTATGTTTAGAGTCTAGTTAGTTTCATGCTTAGGTATGTATATATTCCCACTAAAAGCCATAGAGATCTTTGGGTTTAGCTTTCCCAAGTTGTAGTACTATTCTCGACGTACTTAATATTTGATTAATTGAAGTGATCAAATAGTGGTTTGAGATTTCTGTTCTATGCATCAATCACGCAAGGTGTGTTGGGCGTTCAAAAAAAGGACAGGACCACAGGAAGTGGGCATTAATTTGTTTTATATTACCAATAATTTCAAATTAGATTCTCAGACAGTGATGTCAGTAGACTCAGTACTGTGTGGGGGTGTGTGGAGGTGGATGCCATGGCAATGAGCTTTATTGACTCAGCTTATATTCTCTTCGGTTAAATGGAAACAAGTTCAAGCCCAAAAGAGGGCATGGGATTCATCATGCCTTTTATGTTATAATACTAATATGTAAGAAAACCTAGAATTCGAACCACAATTAGGAAGAAGGTGGGCACGAGATTATGTGTATATTTCCAAATCCCTTGTTGTCTCTCTCTCTTTATTTAATGACGTGGATCCTTTTAAATACGAATTGAAACTCTCCACCCCCTCTAAGAGTATAGGACAACAATACAAAGTCTAGTGTCTCAATCCGTCTCCCACAAGGTTATAATAGAAGTAATAGAAAGTTTTTTGTTACCTTAGGTGAAAAGGGAATCTATTCATCTAAAGTGAATTGAGAATAGTAAATGTCGTCATATAAACTCTCTCTCCAATTATTTGCCAAGCTCTAAAATACTTCACTAGATCCAATCCAAGGGATCAGATCCCATCCATTAAGAGGTTCTCCCTTCACTCAAACCATCAAATTTAGGATATGTATAGATCACTAACTACACTAATTCCTCATGTGCTTAATGAATGGTCCGCCTCTAAATCTGCATCCTCGGATTCTATGGTCTATACCATCTAGTGAGCTGAGGATCCAATGAAATCCACAGAAAAGAACCCACAAAGTTCCTATGATCTATCATTAATTGGTGAGTTAGGAATCGAATAATTACTTGAAACTTTGAAGCTTCCCCACCGTTGATGTCAACTTCTATTCCACTTTATTAGTTTATTCTTATGGCATTTAATTTAAGTATCTCATCTAGACCATATCTCATGGCAAAAGTTATGGGTTTAACACATAATTTATTCTTATAGAACATATTTTAAACCTCAACAGAGTACAATGTACGTGATTAGGGTATGGAAATTGATGGCCTAGCTAGCTCTAACAGAAGACTACCCATGTGAGAGAGAGCTCACCACTTACTGTTCTTCACTCACCAGTCACCACCACTCCTGTATTGGAGTTTAATTTAGGGATCCATGGAGGAATGGGTGAGTGGTCCCAAGATCAAAGCGATAGAGGGACCCCACTGATGAAGCCGTGTAGGGTCACTATCGACTAATCAGGATTGAGGAGAGAGATTTTAATTAATCCTCCCCTAACACTGAAATGTAAACATATTCTGCACTTTATTCTTGTTTATGGGTCACTTCTATTGACAGTTAACCACACGATTTAGTGCTCTCCTCATAAAAAATAATATATATATTTTTTGAGGTAAGGGAACGTTATCTGCTGGTACGGGAATATCTTTAGCGCAATGGAAAGGGGCAACGCAGCCACGGCAATCCAATACAAAAGGAAAGAGGTGGTACGTTCACCTCCATTATCTTCTTATCTGCTAAACCTTAATCCATCCCCTTTTGACTAGATCATGGCAGGAGGGTATCTCTTAACAGAATAAAAGAACTGATCTAACAAAGTGAGAAAGAGAAAAGCGCAACAGTTCTTCTAGACAAGAAAAGAGAAGGGGGGGTGGTGGTAAAAAGAGGAGTAAAGAAGCAGGAAATAAAGGTCCACCATTATCAGAACTTATAAAGGGAAAGGTGAACCTGTATTGCAAATTAAACTTTGGTGGACTGATGACGTAATGAATTGATGGGCAAATTGGTCCATTCGGTTCCATGCTTCAATGCATATTTAGGGAGGAGAAATGTGCAGAGGTATTGCCGTATTGGAGAGCAGTTGGGGGTATTAACGACTTTGTACAATAATGGATAGTACATATATGACCCTTGGATGAGTATACTTTTCCTTCAACTGAGATACAAAAAACTTTCTCTTACATTACTAGTATCTTTTTTTTTTTTTGGTAATGAAAAAAGTTGCCCCGACAAGCTCTCAAACGGTAAGCAGTGCTTTCGCAGGACCAATGGGCAATAGTGGGGCATGTCAAGACTTGAACCCACAACCAACCGACTCAAACGGTGAAGGTTGAGGACATTTTCACCACTAGACTACCAACCTCATTGGTTTACATTACTAGTACCTACCGCCTATGAAATATGAACATCCTCTCTTGATGTGGTACTTTATACATAGAAGGTTAGAACCCTACTTGTTCTGGTTTTGCCTGAGCGTTTAAATTGGTAGACCTTGGATCAAAGTCCTTGGATTCTGGCTACGTTTTGAAGGCCCATTTCATCCTTCTCCACTTTGAAATAACTCATCTTTGAGTTTGAAATAACAATTGAGGCAGTGATTCGATCATTGTCCTTGATCTCCATTTTTCAATGTGCTTAATGATTTCGGATCAACTTTTTGTAGAATTACTCACTATAAGAACTCAGAACTTACTCAAAACGGAAGGATTCCAAATAAACTAGGGAAAAAAAAAAAATACACAATACTAACCATGTACTCTAACTTTGGGACTCGTAAGGGCTTACTCATCTATACATAACCTTGAACTCACCATGAGACTCGCTTGTTCTCCCAAAAATATAAGTTACGTGATCATGTACTCTTAACTCTTCTAGGTAATGTAATAAGTGTCATGGGAGCATTAATGGCTAGTGATATCATAACTACATTATACGTAAATCGACCTCCAAGATAAAACAACATTACTGACTCCTCCCGTAAATGTGAACTTTCTTACTTAGGCCACTTGAGGCACTTAAGAGTTGTGCTTACTGGGTTTGTCTTATATTTTATGGGTCCTATACAATGCAATTGTTATTAAACTTCTATATTTTGGGGGAGTTTTGCATCAATTTTATGTACATTAAAAAAATTTGTAATTGTGCGGAGTTAGGGTTTTAGGATTTCCTATAATACATGTATGCATGAGCTTAATAAGCTGATCACTGATCTTACTAGTCTTAGATCATTAGATCAGAATTGTATCGAGGCCCAGCTAGTGTGGGGCCGGAAATTGCAACTATCAAGGCAATTCAATCATTTTTTAGGTATTTACATTTTCTTTTCGTAATATTTGGATATTTATTTATTATTATTATTATTATTTTGGTAATAGGGTATTTAGATTTGTCATCTTCATCAGGATATGGATGTGTGAGCAATTGCCTTCTCTAGGCCTATGGGCCACGGATGTAATCGTAAAGCCCATGTTGGCCTTGACCGCATCGTAGACACTAAGCCCAAAACTCAAGTTCTTCAATTAGGCTCTTCTCTAAGATTTTATATGATTGGAAATTAAAGGGGATAGAAGTAAAAATTTTACTTTCTTTCGCAATCATTATCTCACATGGTTATGCCAATAACAATCACAAAAGTTTCTTTGTTCGGTTTGGAAATTTAATTTCCTTCACTTTGCAATCAAATGGAGCTTAAGGTATTCTTAGGTTCCGTTAGTTACCTCCATGTTTAAATTGGAAAACAAGCTCAACTACACATACACACATGCACCACAACAGAAACTTGTCAAACAATACTGGGCTTAGGCCCACAATCAGGCGGCCAATAGGGATCAGGCTTGTCTCCAAATTCTTAATAGTCTAATATTTGTCTTTGTGTGTGTGTAACACCATTATATTTTCAAAACTCACCGTTTGTGAAAATTTGAGGTATTTGAGGAGTTAAAATGGATTTAAATTTCAAAAATATTTCACAACCGTTGGATTTTGAAAATATACACATTTCGCATGCAAAAGAAAAATTTGATAATAATTGAACCATCAACAATTGGGGACCAGATATTAGATAAACCCACAAGTCCATCAGCCTCAAAAACACCACGATTGATGTATAAACAACTGGATCTTTGTGGACTATAAGACCATCCAATTACAGATTCGGAGTGTTTGGGCTCAAGTATGACCTGTTACTCCTGGGGGTGACACTTAGGACCGGAACCGGGGTCTGGGCCGTTCTAGGTTCCACAACTGAAAAACCAATTAAGAAATTGGTTGGAACCAGAACAGCTAGGCCCTGCTAACTAAATATGAGCCTTGTTTTAAGGATTATATACCATGAAAGATGATTTTTTAGTAGTGCCCATAGCCATTTAGGAACCGGAGCCAGACCGTTTCATTAATTAGTATAGAATCAGATCCCAGGTTTGGAATCATTTAATAAATGGGACAGTTCTAAGATTGACCCCCTTAGACCGACCCAATTAAGAACTTTTCCAATTACCAGAAATCGGTCCGATTAACACCCTTAGTAGCTCCCAAGTCTCACCTACACTTCCCTCAAGGGGAAAACACAAAGTAGAAGAGAAGCAATAGGATCACAATTCACAAAAGTGGGTGATTCCAAGGTTGACTCCCTCGAGTTTACCAGGGAGTCAAAAGTCCCTTGGTAAGTAGTACTGAGTACTGACCCCAATTACGCATCATGAGTTCCTCAATTCAAAAACCCCATATGTACTTACTTCTTTATATTAGTACAACTAATGTGGTCCTAAAATCATAGAAATAGGAGCCATTTTCTCAAGCTCTGTAATTCTGCTTACTCGAGGAAACACGAGAGTTAGAAAGGAAGGATAAAAGTTGGCTAACACATATGGTCCCCCAAGGTTAGGCAATCTGGATCTTACTTATTAGCTAACCACCATATGTAGTTTTCGAAGCCCACAGACCTGACCTATAATTTAGCCAGAAAATCATTTCTTTCTTTAGAGCCAGTTCCTCTTAACCCATGGGGAAGAGAGGAACTCTTTTATCCATGGGATCTAACCTTGTGATTGGGCTGGAAAATGTTATTTCTAATTTTGAACAATAGGGATGGGAGAGCGGATGAGGATATTCACTTTTTCCAAAGTCTAATTATAATGTCAAAGGAAAAAAACAAATTTTTATGTAAAATATTTTGGTATCCATCATTAAATTATTGGGAAAAAAATCCACTTCTTAGTAGGATTTTTTTTTTTTTAATTTGTTTTTTACATCTTATAGAACTGTCCAAGGGAACTTTACTCACATACAAGAAGGGAGGCGGAGAATACGAGTAACAGAAGTTGATCCTTAGACCACAAACTTGACACTATGCACTGGATTCACACTTTTTAGTAGGATACAGTTAACTATATTTGTTGTTATTTCTATTAGATTTAGGTTACAAAAGGAGTATAGATTTAGGTTACAAAAGGAGCACATAGGAAGGATAGGCCCAAGCCATTTTTGAGGGACTTCGAAGAGCAAGAGAATTAAGGGCCGAGTCCGTCAACATCTGAACTGACTGTCAAAACATGGTTGATTGATTGATGACTGATGGTGTGATTTACACTTCTTGAGACATTAAGTGCATAATTAAACTGTTTGCCAAAGTTTCTATATTAAAACATGATATAAATCAAACAGCCTTGCTGCTTGGCTTAAGGCAAAAGGGTTACATGGATTTTTTTTTTTTAATGGCTATGCTCAAACAACACCACCACCCAAGCAAGGACAAGCATGAAGGATCCTTATAAAAAAATTGACAGGTTATGACTAACCTCTTTCATTTCTCATAAAATAAATGAGAAAATCATGATACAATCAATCCACACACAACTCCAAGAAATATATCAAAGATTATGGTTCACCTTATTAAGTTAGCACCCTTAATACTCGTAAATAAAGTTGAACAATCAAAAATTAAAATGGGGTAGCATTTAAGCCAGATCAAAAGAAAGTGAACCTCTTAAAGCCGATTTTCTCTTCAGAAATAAGAAATGGGCATTGTGAGATCAATGACATTATCTCTGCATATACCCATCACCAGGGCTTTTGGGAGTCCTTTTTTCTTGAGGATATCTTATCCATTTTAGTTCAGTTTTTTGCCAAGTAACCCTACCAATGTATTGGAGCCTTTTCATTAATATAAAAGAGAAATAACAATAAATATAAAAGGGGAAAAAAGAAAAGAAAAATTCAAGAACTTCTTACAAGAAAACCATTCTATTGAATCTGGAGTAAACCTGAAATTTCCCAGGAAAAAAAAAATAGAGAGAGAGAGAAGCAGAAAATACCCATTAGACAGGAAAAGATCCTGTGCCCTTTCAGACCATCTTGTACATCCCATCATCCATTGATAGAAAATACAGTTGGTCATGGTGTCACCAAAACCCAACACATCAGCAACCCATCACAGCACAGTTATAAACAAAGTTGGGTGAATGCTTACTGGCTAGAAGCTCCCACTGTGGTGGGCCTTCATTTGGTGACCATGAATTTAGCTCTACTATCCCTCCAGCCAAGGCCCTTGGTCCACCAATTACAATAAGCTGGCTACCACATGCCCTAAATGCAAGTCCCCAACCATTCATTGAAACCGCTCGCTCAGGCAATCTCCCGACGGTGACCCAAGAGTTACTCTCTTTTATATATTTTTTCACTTCGTTCTCTGCACAATCAGCTGCGTATAGCTGATTCTGTACTACTGCAACCAGAGGTGGAGCTGTTCCTCCATTTGCTCCATTCTGTATAGGATACATGTTAGGGATTTCACGCCAACTTCTACTCTTCAAATCGTATTCTTCTCCACTTGAGAGTGCCTCAGCATCATCGCTTATTCCCCCAATTACATAGAATTTTCCATCCATGAATACCCCGGAACACATCCTTCTTGCCTTCTTCATGCTTGGGAGAGTCTCCCAAGTTCCAGTCTCTGAGTTATAAAGCTCGGCTGAACTCAATACTCTCCCCTGTGATTCAGAACCTCCAGCTAGAATCGCGATCTCCCCAAGGCTAGCAGACCCAAACAAGCACCTGGGCGCGTTCATCTCCAGGCCAGAGGACCATGAGTTTGTTAATATACTGTATCTGTATATGACTTGAGAAGTTACTTCCTTCCCAAATACCAGAAGCTCAGTACCCACAGCCAGGGACTCCTTATCAGCCCACATGAAACACTCATTTGCAGGCATCCTTGGCAAATGCATCCATCTGCGACGAATGGGATCAAATGCTTCCCACTCAAGGAGGTGACAAGAGAAATAAACCCAGTGCTCGATGAGACCCTTTTTCCTCCTCTCTTTATAAAGCTCCCCACTTCGAATCAGGGAGCGGAAACTACGATTCAGTGAGGCCAAAGAACCGTAATCAGACCTTGAACAAAAGAGGAGGCAATTGATCGAGATGTCCCGGCCAATGGGCTGGATTAGGGAATCCAAATCTGATTGATTCCCATGACGTTGCCTACTACCGGATTCGTTGGATTGGTCTGCAGGAGAGCTGGAGAAATCATGAAGGTTTTTAGACATTACCTCTCTCTGACGAATGTCAAGGGGGCAGTTCATTGAGATGTTGTGGCAAATAGGCTGGTTGAGGGAATTTGAATCTGATTGATCCCCACGATGTAGCTCACAATCAAATTGGTCTTCAGAGGGCTGGGAGAGATTTTGCAGTTGTCGAGTCGTTTCCTCTATCTGAGAAGCATCGGATGACTTAGATAACTTTCTCTGCCGAAGCTCTTCTTCCCCTTCACCTTCTAAATGACGCTTGCCATTAGAGACCTCTATGCGACGGCAAGGCATGAAAGCCCAATTACTCTCTTGCTCACAGGAATTTGGTAAGGGCCTCGAAATCAGACAAGACCGACCCTCCAACATATCTCCGGAATTCAACCGGCAACAGCCGCAGATTTATAAGTCCCACCAGCACAAAGGCCTCCTTTCTTCCGCACCAAAACGAAATCCACAATCAATCAGTAAAGAATAGAACCCTAAACTTGAGCTACATCCGGAACAGAAAGAAAAAAAATATTTAAAATAACTGATTCGGATAGGAAATAAGCGATCTTGCAATCAGCCGAGGATCAAAAAGCCCTAACTGTACATCGATTTCCAGAATCAAAGAAAACCCAGAAAGCCAATGAAGAAACGAAACAAAAATTCAATTTTTAGTCTGTTTCCATTCGTTGTCGATCCGAATCCAAGACCACCTATCCAAACAAGGGGCAAAAAAAATATTAGTTGATGATTTACCGAAAGGTATGCAATCCCACTTCGAATAACAAAATTTATCATACAACCAAGAAACAAAAACTCCAGAACAAAAAGAGAAACCACTAAACACGAAGGTTCGGCGATTAAGGTCTCCGGGTTAAGGCTAAGAAGAAATCTGTGGGTTATTCAGGGAAGATCTTGTAAACCCAAAAATTATCAAGTCCCAATCTATCATATCAAAACATTACAAATTCTCTGTTTGCAACCCCTTATTCAGAACCAAAGCTCTGTTTTTCGATTGATATTTATCCACTGGGAAGAAATGGAGAGATCCCAGGGCAGCAAAGGAGGAACGGAAACAAAGAAAACAAAAAAAAAAATGCAGTAACTTACAGTTTTGGATTAGGGGAAGAATAGAATGGAGGACCTGACTTGACAGGAATTTTATGATGATATCACTTCCTCATCATCTGTTTCTGTTTCTCTTCCTGTTCGTTCTTTTGTCGTCCTTTCGGAACCCTCTGCAACTCGCCCGTAGAACTGAGCACCTAAAGGGGTTTGGGTGGGGTGTTGGGCCTTCAGAAGCTACCCTACTTGGACCTTTATATCTAATTCCAACTCTCTCTAACTCCTCTCTTCTATCTCTCTCACAGCTCACTCGAGTTGCTTCTCTCTCTCTCTCTCTCTTATTTTTTTGGTTTTTGTTCTAAGAAGGGGAAGTGGGGCCCAGAAACTCCCAATAAGGTTCGCTTGGAATCGCAGTTTCAGGTCGCGGTCGGCGGGTCGACCTCGAAACGGCTAAACTGACCTTTAGGCACGTGTCAAAATGGAACGGCCTTTTAATGAGCAAAGCGAGGACTCCGTTTTTCTTACGTCTCCGTTACAGTAGACTGTCAACTGTGTGGGGCTATCTTTATCTCTCTCCTCTCTCTCTCTCTCTCTAAATTTGTCGTCAGTCAAAGTCAATTTTGGGATTTAAAAGCGTTATATTTCACTATTCAGGTTATGATTTGATAAATGACAGTTCATATCGTCTATGAATGAATTGATTTCATTCGTTACCGGTTTGTCAACCCAGCCGGTTTGCTGTGGTTCAACAAAAAACGATGGTTGACGATGCCAGTCTGATCTGAGTTTAACTGTGAAGCTACTGATTGCCAAGTGGCAAATTTTCATTTTTTGTTTTTTTTGGTGAATATCGAGCACTTGCAATTTCAGGTGCTGCCAAGTGTCATATCTTACAGGAATATTCTTATTCTCTGGTCCTGATTTCTTTCTTTCTTTTTTCCCAATATTTTTTAATCTAAATATATATTTTGAGATATAAACAAGATCACACTGAATCTTTAATAATATTAAAGAATCTCAATTAAAAATCAAGATTTTTTTTTTTCCTTACTATGAAAATAATAAAAACTACACTGCGGGTTAGGTCTGGGATGATAAAATTGCTTGTAGGGTTGAGACTAGGGATACTGTAGTTATAATTCGTACTTTATAGCCCTCTTGATGGCATATTCTTCGCAGCCACCGCATCGGTGGAGTGAGCATCCGGTAGTTAGGAGTCTTTTGGAGTGTGTGTCTATATACTTTTGAATGACCGGATAATCACTGCATCGATGTAATGGCAGTTGTAGAGGATGTGGACTCCTCTTGATGACTCCTCCTGAAATTATTCGTTAAGCTTTTGTAGGTGATGGAATCATATCCTTTTGTGTTTAGGGTCCGGCTCATGGAGCCTAGGGACTAGAGAGTGATCCAATCACAAGAATGACCTGGGCACGCATCTTGGAGGCCACCCTAGCCATGGGATCACTCTCTGATCCCTAGGCTCTATGGCGAGGAATCCTATCTGTGCAAGTGTGCATTTAATGATTGGGGGCACAAGCCCAGATGCAATCAGTCGTTCGATGGGCACTGACACACTAAAGAAAATTTGAGTCTTGTAGGTGATATACTTACATTGACCCAAATCATCCAAGAGGATCAATAGAGCATAATCTCCAACATGTATAGGGGTGTCGATTCAAAGCCCGCACCAGTAGGCCTGATCGAGCTTGACACACTTATGGTCTGACTTGGACCGGCCCGATTAATAAACATGTCGGGCCTAAGCTCGGCCCGTTTATAAACAGGTGTACACGGTGCAAGGGGTAAGCCCGATGTGCTTCCCGACTAACCCAGCTCGTTTACAAGCCCGACTTAGACCGACATGTTCAACCCAATCGTCTATATAGGTATTTTGATTTTTTTTTTTGATGGAATAGTGTATATATTGATATTTTTATCAATTATTGACTGTAATTAAGTGTAATTAATTGTAATATATTTTCAAAATTGTTGATGATTTAACAAAATAAATTAAAGTATCTTAAAATCTAAGAAAATTAAAGATTGTTTAAAGACAGTTTAAAGCTTTATTGGTACATTACCTCGTTTAAGGCCTGATTAAATCCCAAAACCTGATCGAACCTAACACAACACCGATCGAGATCGACTCATTCGTTAAATAGATAGGTCATAGTCCGAGGACAGACCAGCCCGATTCGACCGATTGACAACCCTACCCCCAACAACAGGTGACATGAGCCCATCCTATATATTTCAAAATATCATTCAGAGTTATTTCTTTATGAAATTTTAATTTTTTTTATAAAAACTGAAACCAAACCAACTGTTTATTAGATGGTCCGGTTTCAATTCTAGGATATGTAGTTTATTATTATTATTAAATGGTTCGTCTCCAATGACAAACCCACCCAAAACCTGACCCATTAAAATCAATCAATTAATTAACTAGTAATTATACTATGATGGTACCCTTTGCCAAATTATAGACAAAAAGGAAGATAAAGTGTTCTAACCCCCCCACCCCCCCAACACCCCTCTCCATTGCTAAAAAACAAAGAAAGATAGGAAGAGCCACCTAACAATGTGGCTAAGAAAGGAGATCTCTATGGTAACAACTTTGAAGAGCACAAGTCAAATAGGGAACGAAAGCTAAAAAGATGGGCTAATGAAATCTCTTCTTGTTCATATATACCATCATATATGGGTAGTTAAAAAGGATTGATGAGATGGTTACACGAAATTCCCTTCCCTCTGTGTGGAAAAAAAACACACAAAGATACTTTCAAAATAAGAATGTACCCGTTCAACACGATACAAATCTCAATCTCTTTCTCTCTCTTCTTTCTCTCTCTATATATTTATATTAGGACACAAACCCCTTTAACCTTATTTTGCGTACACACGCTATATATTCTCTATAGTCTCTCAGTTTTTACAGCTCCTATACTTAAAAGGGACTTAAAATATCTCAAACTATCCATCTGACGCCGAAAGCTAAAATATTTTAGCAACGAAAACAGCCAAACTAGTCAACCATGTTAAGCTTACGACGAGTCATAATTCTTGGTTCCGGTGTAAGCTTAACTTAGTCCATTTAGGTCACCCATTAACAGACGGGTCAAAACCTACTATGCATTTTTCACATGTGGTAATCTCTTTGCTTTATAACCCACTTAATTAGAAATTTATTACACCCACTAAATCATGAGATTGCCGTGCTTCACAATAAATAGTTCAAATAGGAACGGTAATTTTTTTTGTTCAATACCATGTTTTTAAAATGTTTCTCAATTGTCGGTACTCACTATCTGTTCCATTATCTTTGCTCCCTTTATTCATACTTGATGAGTCTTGATTATAGTTCAACTTGGTGTACACGATTCAAAAGCATTCTAAGAACCTTCACAATCATAAGGAGGAGGATAGTTCCTCTTTAAAAGGTTTGCATTCTTAAGAAACAAGACTATATCTATGCACATATTTCCTCTTTGCATAAACTAGTGTGGAACTCAACGCTTTAGAATTTTAGCACAAGATTTTTGAACTTTCATTCAAAAGTTTCGCTATGTAAAAAAAGAAAGTAAAAAGGGGATTTTTTTTTTAACTTACTTTTATATATATATATATATATATATATAATACAACATGTTATTTCTTTTATCATAATTGATCATTACCAGTGACGACTAGCTGGATAGGTTATGGGATCAGCTCATGTGATTGGGTCATTAGTTTACATAATATAAATTAATTTTATCTTTGAAAATTAAGGTTTAAAATTTTAAGTGCTCAATAATAATAATAATAATAAAAGAACATTAGACGTGTTATAAAGATTTTAATTTTTTGTGACATATTTTGTAGTATCTATTGGATTAAAATGTAACAATAAAAAAATGTTTTACAAAAAAAAAAAAAGTTAAAACTTGTTTTAACAAACTATGTGGAAAGAAAAATTGTTTGTGGAGAGGATCTGTGGCGGAGAGGCCTTCAGTTGTTGACACGTGCGTTTAATCAATCCAACGACTTGCGATAAAGAGAGGATTTGGGTCTCATGTTTTACGGATTTTAGGTCAAATTCTCTGCTCCCTTTCAAACCCTCTTCTCTCTTCCTCATTGTTCAAACGAAACCCTCTCCGCCATCTCTCTTTTCTTTTTTCCTCCTCTCTTCTTCTCTCTTCTTCCCCTTCTCTCTTCGTCTATATTCAAAGGTATCTGAAGTTGAAGTCATCTCCTATTTCAACGATTGCAGTGAGCGAAATCCTCTCCCTTACTGCGAGATAATAATTTTCCACTATATTCCTCAAGTGGTGCTAGGTTTGGTTTCATTCCCAATGAGGCAAAATCCATATATTTTTCATACATTAACATGTTACAACTCATTTCAGACTGACAACCCTAATCTTTCTTCTCAATCTGAACAAATACGAAGAGCAAGGAGGAAGAAGAGGGAGATTGTGGAAAAGGTTAGGTTGAACATAGATGAAGAAGAGAGAAGAGGGTTTGAAAGGGAGTAATGGTTTTGACCCGAAATCCATGAAACATGAGATCCAAATCCTTTGTTCATCGCTAGTCATTGAATTGACTAATATCATGTGTTAGCAATTTAAGGCCTCTCCGTGAGGGCGGTGAATCTTCATGTACGTGAACATCTTTAGTCTGTGGATATGACATTTATTAAATGAGGAGAGAGAACAAAGACGTCATATCCACAGATCAAGGACGTTCACGTACATTCACATATGTGAAGATTCACCAAAATCCCTCTCCGTCATTTTTTAGTTAAAAAAGGAAAAAAGCTACGTGGGCGCCTTAAAAAAAAAACTACTATATGAGTGACAATTGGCTTAGAATGAAAATGCTGTTGACGTGACACTAGTGAGATATCACATATTAGTGGTTCAGATTCTCTCTCTTCCTTGGCCGGTGGAACGGTCAACTGTGGCTTAGGTCCCACTATTTTATTTTATTTTTATGAAACTTAGGTCCCACTCATGAATCATGATCTCTTAATCATCCAAATGTCTTATGTGGATCACAGTATCACACTGGGGGTTGTTAGTGCATGCATTTAATAATAATATATGATCTCAAAGAGAGAGAGAGAGAGAGAGAGAGAGAGAGAGAGAGTGTTATGAATCTCATGATCAAGGAGTCAAGGACCGACAACATGCATAGGATCCTCTATCCTGACCCAATTTGGTGCTCTTTTTTTTAGTAATTAACCAGAGTGGTGGCATGTGCCATGCTGCTGCTTCTTCGTGAAAAGAGGAGCTAATATAACCATAAACTATACCCATCGCAGAACCATTTCTAATGGACGCACAAGAAAAAAAAAAGTTGATTTAATTTCTATGTATATATAACAATAATAATACGTACTTTCCAAGTATAAATCTTGCTAATTAATTAAATGGTGAATGAATTGTGGTTAATTAACCAAGTCAATATGACTATTTTTAAAGTAATTAGTGGGTTTTAATCTTACCAGGCCTGCTCATCAAAAACGTGCTTCATGAAAAACACATATGTAAGACCGTGATGGTGAAGCTAGAAAGCAAATATAGAAAGTAGAAAAAAATATTAGATTACATACAACAATTGGTTATAAGAAAAAAGAAACCCGGTCAGTTCATGCACCACCCCCCATTTTTACTACTTTTGAGAGAATTATATTTGTTCTCTTAATCACTAGTTCAACTTTTTTAATTACTTCATTATTAATTTGTTTTAGGGAGAGGGATAGGTATGCCGCCGATATCAAGTATGCTAGCAGATGACACTAATGGAAACACATGATGGAGTATCATTCAAGAAGAATATGAGAGTCATTTCAGAAAAAATGGAAGAAATAGATAGACACAATGGGTGCTAGCATACATGATATCGGCGGCATACCCAACATTTTTCCTTTTTTTTAATCAGGACTTAAATGTTCCATTTAATTGCAATGGAAGTGTGGGAAACAAAATTTTAAAGACAAATTTTACTTTTTAGGTAAAAGAAAAAAATATATATTTTATTTTTCTTACAACCAAACTAAGCTTTAATTTTTAGCTATAGCCCTAAAGACATCACAATCAAACATATTTAATCTAATACTGTTTACCCACTTGGGTTAAGCCAAATCCAGCTATAGCCAACCTCACATTTCGGCTCTTAGATAGAGAAGTACCTCTTTTGTTTTTGAAAACATCAAGAGGGTTGATTATCAATATGAAAACAAATTAAGGGTCAAATTACAAAAGCGATAGCAAAAGAGGCGTTTCCATCTTGTTAAAATCAATCACCACCATTTTGCTTTTAGACTTTAACAACAATTTCTAAGCTCCAAATGGATTTGTGATAATTGAGAAAGAAAAATTTGACTCTTAACCTACTTAGTGAGTTTTGGACATTTAAGACTAAGCTTTAATGACTTTCATGGTTAACATGTGTGAGATCTGATCTTATAATTTTCTTAATTTTGAAGGAAAAGAATATATGCTATGAAGTCATTATATATGTAAGCGAGCGAGAAAGAATCGCTGTTGGTCTTATTCCTTAAGTCATCTCAGAGGTTTCTATGAAATGACTTTCTACCCATGCGCACTCTCTGATAGATACTCATTTGTGCGGTCAGACACTAGCATGATAATTACATGATTGATTATCGTTCGCTTTGGCCCCGTCTACAAATAGAATTTTGTTATCTACTTAAGAGAAAATAATGCTATTCAATCATGCAATTCTATACCAGACATAGAAGTGATGAATAACCACCCTATTGGATATTTCAACGCATGCTCCCATTGGACCTTTGGACCGAGTAGCCTTCTCTCCCATCTGTTTATTTCATGGTTGTTAAACATACACATGTTAGGGACATACACAACTACCCCCCACCACAGTCTTCACAGTTGGATCGAATAAGTGTGTTTTGTGGGTCCCAACCATTAAAATATTCTATTCCAACCGTAGAGATTAGGTAATTATTTTACATCATTGGAATTCCTGATAGTGAAATCTCATATCATGATCTGAACCGTCGGTGAATATGTTGATTGGGATCAAATTAAATATGCTTGGATACATCGGATATATATTTATATGTCCAGTCTCTCTTTCCATTTTACTTCTAATCTTGTTGAGCTCTGATCTAAAAAGATTCCATTCCACTCGCTGTAGAGTGTAGAGTCTATATAAGTCTACTTAGATCACACATGGAAAAGACATTTGATTCGTAATGCGAGCCACGTGTCGGCTCGGTGCAAGGGGACCACAAACCCTGTGAAGTGCCAAAAGCCCTTTCGCTTTTCAATCCCTCAGTAACCCTAAGTTGTACTAATCTGTCAGTTTCCTCTGCACAAATATCACTAATTTTTTTAATAATTTTATTAGAGAATAATAATAAAATAATAAAAAACCCGGAAGAATGTCCGTGCCATTTTTTTTGCTGCTTTCTAATCATATCGGCTTTACTGATAGGCCAGGTGTACCGGGCCCACCATGACCGTCACATCCCCAATTAGAAAAAGAATGGGAAAGAAACTATCCACGTGTAATCCAGCTGTCAATTACATATTGACATA
>NC_056560.1:15315744-15323654 GCF_013358625.1 Macadamia integrifolia
CTATGTAAAGGTGCGGTGGGCTAATCATTCACTTGAAGAAGCATCTTGGGAGAAAGAGGATGAAATCCAAGCCAAGTACCCTCATCTCTTTGAACAACCAGGTACGCCAATTTCGAGGATGAAATTTTCAGAAAGGGGGGGTAAATGTAATACCCTACTTCTTAAACCCGGTCTGATTACACGGTTGACCCGGTTTAACCATGTAGGACCCGAACCGAAGAGAGTTAGAGCGGGCTTCTTATGGACTATGATGGCAAGGGTGACCTTAAACACCGGCTGGCCCGACAAGTCCGAGCCAGTGCCACAAGAGACGGGTGTACCCAAGCCGTGTACATGCACATATCATAAGGCCATGTACGGATAAAGCAGGTATGTAGCCGTATCTTTGGGCGCATACGTATATTACATCTTATGCCAAAGTGAGTTTCGTGCCGAGGGCCGAACTCTGTCAAAATCCCACTTGTTGGGCAAGTTTTGGCCCTCAGGTGGGCGGTCACAAGTGGGCGCACCCACCCACCTGAGTGACCCACCCATGTGATTGCTTAGTTATTTTAGGGAGTATAAATAGCAATTATGTTTTCCTTTTTCTTTTCTTTTCTCATTTATGACACTCGGGCGTTGGTGAGAAGAGTAAAGAGGAGAGAGAAAAGAAAGGAAAGAAGAAGAGAAGAGAAGGAAGAGGAGGAAGAGATGGATTTCAGCGGCGCCGAGGCTTGATCTTCCCATTCCAACGCCGGAAGAGTGATCTCCAACACTAGATCTACGTTTAGAGGTGAGCGAAGGCTGGGTTCCTTAAACTTTCACCATACCCAAGTAAAACCCTTGATTTGGGTAGGGTTTCTTGAGTTCTTGTAAATCCCCCTTGAGATGATGAATCTAAGGTTTAATAGATGATCTATGTGTTGATTTTGAAGGATTTGAAGAAGTATTTACAAGGTTGGAGAAGCATTGTTGATTTGAAGTGATTTTGGGGTTTTGAAGGAGTTCTTGAGCAAATAAGGTATGATGGCTTTCCCTTCCTTAAATCTAACCTAGATCTAGGTTAGAACCATCTTATGAGACCTTGAATGTGTGAAGAATGGGTTTGGAAAAGCCTCATTTGAATCCCCAAAGGTTGGGGGAAGTTTGGGTAGAAACAGCAGTTTCCCGCCAAGACTGGTGGGCCAAGACCGGTGGGCCATTTGGCCCGCCTGTAGGCACCCGCCTGAGAGGGCAGGACCCTCGGACCCAACCAGTGGGTCAGACCGACGGGCCAATCGGTGGGCCGACCTACCCGTCGGTCAAGACCGGTGGGTCCGACTGGTGGGTCGGACAAACCCACCCGAGAGGCTCCAAACGTGATTTTTATTTTCGATTGGACCCAAAACGGACGTGTGATCTTCTTTTAGGATTCTTAACATGATCGTGTCATTGGATTGTGTTAATCTTGATCCCAAAGTGGTGAAATACTAACCCCACTCACTCATGATAGGTTCACCAAATCCTACGCTTCTCGCACCGGATCTCACCCGTACCTAGCGTGAGTCCTTGTACACTACAGGTAAGTGGGGAGAGGATGTTTGGCCTTGTTGCAAGGCATTTTTTGGCATTCATTTAATTGTATCTAGACTAACCATATCATCATGCAAATGCTATGTAGATTAGTCATCCTCTCATTTTTATGCCATGTGTGCTGTGTTTATTTTCTAAATGCCAAGTGATGAATGTTGACATCATTGTGCATGATGCATTAATAGACTAGATGTCATAGTCGGCTTGAAAATGAGTGCATTGGTGGCCCGTGGTATTGGACGTGGTGGCACTATGCAATCGTACTATTGTCATGTAGGAGCATGCGGTTTAGGATTATCATCTTCCTGTGCTACAACCCTTCCCGACAGAGGTTAAGGTGTTGGGTTACCATTTAGGGGGAAGCAGTGGTCGCGGTTGTCGGGTCACTGTGGCGGTTAGACATTACGCTCGGCTGGTCATTAGGACAGTCGGCAACCCCGGTGGTATATTCAAGAGGGCCAATTGTACTGCTTTTAAATTACTGGAGTCAGCACCTTTAATTTTCAGTCATTTACTTTATGTTGAGAGCCGGTGGTCGGCATGTTTTATTTTTCCGAGTACTCACGGTGGGCCTTCTCCGACAGCCCTATGGGCGTATCACGGGATGGAGTTCGCGGCTCATACCCAGAGTATACGCGCACTGTGGTTGTAGTAGCACTAAACTAAAGACTTAGTAATATTGCTTAGGTGGATGTGATTTAAAATGTATTGCATAGCATATAGTGCATATGGTTGTGATTTATTGTGTGGACTACTGTGTGGTCCATCTTTTCACTTACTGAGCTAGTGAGCTCATCCCACGTGTGCACCTCTTTTAGATGATTTTGCAGGTCATCAACCAGATGAGCACGAGGCAGGTCCCACGGTTGAGTTCCCTGAAGAGGATTGGTGGGTCCCTGAGGAGTTAGAGCACGGCACTGATTGCTCGTGCGAGAGTTATGCTACGGGACAACAGTTCTGATACCGAGCTGAGCTGCACTTTTGATGCCGAGCTGAGCTCTACCTTTTGATACCGAGCTGGGCTCAACCTTTGATACCGAGCTAAGCTCTAAGCTTTGATATCGAGCTGAGCTGTACACTCTGATTTTTGATGATTCCTTTTGTGTACTTGATATGTGAATTGTACTCTTATTGTGTAAATATCATGCTTTCGGGCCCACATGTATTTAATTATTGTATCACAATTCGGGTATCAAGTATTATGGGAATATTCACAGGTAAACCAAGTCTTTCGCTGAACTGATGAGCTATTCCTTAGTTGTGTGTATGCTGTGGTGGAATACTATATCAGATGATCCTGGCAGGTTTGGGTTAACCGGTGTTAACCCGGTCACTGGCCCGGTTCTGTGTGAACGGGGTGTGACAACGGTGGTATCAGAGCGAGATGCTCTGCTCCACTCACAGCATGCCGTTTAGATCCCGTAGAATCTATAATAGGAATTGGGATTGGGTTAATGTAAAAAATTTAAAGAGTTAAAAGCCAAAGAAAGAAAGTATTAAAAATGATTGCATTTAGATATTGCATTCATGGCATGCGTGAGAGGGAATAAAAGGTTAATTAATTGGTGTCATAACCCATCGAGTACAAGTTTGACGAAATTTTGGCAGCATAACGGAGTAAAATGAGATTTTCAAAAATTTTCACACAAACACCTGATAAATAACATATCCACATATATATAGATATCAATGATCAAATTAACAAAAGACATCACAACTAAACTACACAAGTATTCAAATATACAGATCCACCACAGACCACTGTCAAAATACATTATCCCACAAATAAGTCCAGTTACAGAGTAAGTACAAGAATGAGAAAAGAAGGAAAAATACAATAGGATAGACAACATGGAACAAGAGAGAAGCTGGTGTGGCCGAGCTAAGTCCTCACTGATCATCGTCGTTGTCGTCGTCCACTATTACTACGTTCGTCGGAGGTCTAGAGTTGACGTTGAGTCGATGGTCGTAGTAGTCAAACCTCAAGTTCACCAGCCGTACCTCCCTCCGGAGTCGGCCAAAATCCGCTGAGATAGCATTGGCCGTTGTATCCAAGTCCTGGCCCAGTCGGAGAAAGGAATCCTCCAAGGTAGCCTGCCTCTCCAGGATGCGTTCCTCCCTGGAAGCACTCTCGTCCAGCCTTCTTAGCAGCTGATCTTGGCCATCCTTCAAAGCCCTCATAGTGGATATCATGCCCTCAAAATCATATGCACCACTCTCAGGTGGTGGGGCTCTACGCTGTGGGCCTCCAACTCTGGTGAAGCCAGGATCAGTACCTCTCGACCCCTGAGGCACCTCCTCAGGGATGTCCTCATCCACCAAGTCATCCTCTTCATCCTGAGGAACATAGTCCTCATCCTCCTCGCTAGACTCCTCCTCCATGGGAACATCCTCCATAGGGGCAACCCTCCTATCCCTACCTCTCTGAGCTCCTGCTCTCTGAGGTGTATCCATAAGGGTGTGGAGACCCATCCTCAAGAGGTTTCCCCTGTTGAACTTGTCCGCTGGAGTCTTTCCCTCCTCACCACTCAGGGCCACTCTGAAGAACTCAAAGATCCTAGTGAGGATCCTGCCATATGGGAATCCTCCATCCTCGGGGTGAGAAGTGTGGTGCTCCATGGTCTTGAGGATGACGTAGGGTAAGCACAAGTGCTCGTCACCTCCCTCTAAAGCCTTATAGATGCAGAAGGCTAAAACGGCTGCCATGAAGCCCACCTGGTTCCGGTGACCTCCTCTGGGGAGCAAGTTGAATTGGACCAATCGGGCAAATACACGAACCTCTGGGAAAAAGGATGTCTCAGACTCCGGATGTGCACTGCTGCCACAGATGGTCTCGTAGATGTAGTCCGGTGTCTCCAAACTCATGAATGGGCCCAGGGGCTTACTCCTAGGAGGACTGTAGTAACAGTGCCCAGCCGAGGAGATACCCAAAATGCTAGCCAGGGTGTCCACGGTTAGATGAATGTCCACCCCCTTCACCATACTGATTATAGCATACTCTCCGTACTGGTGGAAAACCTCCAGGTTGCAGTAGAATCTATGGACCAACTGCTCATAGCACGGACGGTCTATGTGGAGGATAGACTGCCAGCCCAGTGCTGTGAACCTCTCCTGAAGTTGAATCTTGTGGAAGTCGTCAACTACCACAGTCTTCTCCATCATTACAGACCTCTTCAGGAAGGCTAGCCAGTTGGTTACTGCCTCTAAGCAGCGAAAGAGCTCCTCATCGTAGTCGGAAGGATCAAATCGGGCAGGTCCGGGTCTCCCTGTGCGGGGGGCTGGAGAACTAGTTCCCACACTCTTCTGCTTAAAAGAGGTGGTCTTACGCCGGGTGCCAGAGGATGCGGGCTCCTTGCCTTTGCTAGATGACATCTTGGCAAGAAAAAGAGGAAAGAAGGGTAAGTGACAAAATAGAAAGCATGGGAAGAAATAGAAGGTGACCAAATGTGACAAGTGAGAAACGATAAAAAGTCTATAAATGAAATGCCTGGACAGTGACAAGACAGAGATTATGGCAAAACAGCGATGCGACAAGAGGCATATAAAGCATGACAATTAAGGAAGGAGAAAACCCCGATTCTCAAGGTGCAAGTTCAATCTAAGGAAGAAAACAAAAAAAATGGAAAGACTCACAATAGAGTGAAGCATGAAGCTTACATGCTCATGGATGAAATGCCGTCATTCTACAATCAAGAACGTGCAAAAACATATGCTAATGTGCTATTGGGGCCCACAAATGCCAAAGGATGTAAAGAAAAATCAAAGAAAACCTAACACAAAAGATGGATTTTCATGGGAAGATATGGGGATTTCAAGCATAAGGGACTTTCTATGATTTCTACAGCATGTTAAGTACAAATCAAGCATAATGCATTGCATTTGAGTCATTAATTGGGGAAAAGAGCAGGAATTGAAAAAAATCCCCAAATTTGAGAAAACTAGGGCATGGTTGGGGTTTTTCTCAAAAATGGAGAAGTAAATCCTAGAACTAAAAATAAATTACAAGAGGAACATCACATTCATATGAAATCACTATTATATGGAAAGAAACATGGAAAGGAAGTGAGATTTAAGACTACTCATGAGTTTCTACCCCAAATTGCAAGTTCTGAGAAGAAATGAGGAAGAGAAATTACTTGTAAGTGGAGGGTTGAATCTTCTCAAAAGTGCCGGGTCGTTGAGTGGGATCGCGAGTGGAAGCGTCAAGATGCCCTCCAAAATCACCTGGGAGAGAGAGAGAGAGAGAGAGAGAGAGGAAAATGAAAGGAATAAGGGAAAACAGAGCTTAAAAGGCCTTGTTCGAGTTTTTCGCTCGGTCAGGACAGGAAGGCCAGACCGGCGGACAGGTAGGCCCACCGGTGTCAGCCCACCGGTTGAAGTTTTGGACCGACGGGCCGACCGGTGGGCCAACCTACCTGCTGGTGTCACCCGCCGGTTGAGAGAAAACTTAAAAAATAGGATTTTTATTATCCTTTTTATTATTATTATTATTATTATTATTATTATTATTATTATTAATATACTTATTATGATTATTGTTATTATTCTTATAATAATATGTTATGGTCAAGTGGGACCATTGACATACTTGTTGGAGCACTAGCCCTGTATTTTGGAATTAAGTTGCGGTTAGTTACAGACTATCATACACTACAATACCCTATGTGATGGCATATAATTGTGTGCCGATATCGATTCTATGATGTTTAACCAATGTGATGTATGATATGTTCCAGGTACAGGGATATGATGGTACGTACTAGATCCGATAGCAATGTACGAGGTACCCCGCGTGGTCCTCGTCCGGTCGGTCGACCACCGAATCCCAGGAGGTCTCACTCTGTGGGGCAAACCTTGAAATAACCTAGAGGGGGGCTGAATAGGTTATACTAGTGGAATTTAACTCTTTTCGATGTATAGATCACAAGTGTGATTGTAATTTAAAAACGATGCTGAATAAATAAAATAAGAACAACCACAACACAAGATATATAGTGATTCAACTCAATTCGAGTCTAGTCCACTCCCTATAAGAATCCTCTTGTAAGGTATTCCACTAGTTCTCCCTTTCAGTACAGTAGGTAGGGAAGAAACCTTTACAATCTTTTTACGGATAAGAGTATCCTTACAAATCTCCTTTCCAGGAAGAGAGACGCCTTCACAATCTCTTTTAGAGGTAGAGAGAGACCTTTCTCTTTTTAGGATAAGAGTATCCTTACAATCCTAAGTACAGTCTAGAATTGTAAAAAACAGAAAATAAGAAATAGTGGAATAAGAGGAATACCTCAAGTGTGGTGCAAATAAGAATGAATAATAAATGATGAGTAATGCACCTTTTGTAAAGTCCTCTCTTACGGCTTTGACTTGCACAGGAGAGAGTAGAGGACTTTGATTAAGACTTGAGCGTCTTGTTTGGGATTTGTGTAATAGAATAACTTAAGTAGAAATAAACTTCTCTAATGCTTGCAACAATGCTCTTAGAGCTCTTTCTTAATGAATAATTAATTAAGAGTGATTAGGGTATTTATAGGTGAACTTAGTGAAGCATTTTAGGCAAGGAATCAAGCTCTAACGGACATATTCTGGGTCTACCGGTCGACCTCCATCGGTAGCCGGTCGACCGCCAAGAGCCGTTGTAGGCAAAATATAGCCGTTGGGGCACTTCCAGGCAGTCATCGGTTGATCGGGACTTTCAGATGGTCGACCGCCTATGGTCTTGGACATGTCCGGTCGACCGGAGCTTCCAGCCAGTCGACCGCCAACATGACATGCTCTGTCATACTGACCAGTCATCAGTGTTTTGACTATAACTTTTTGGTCCGACCTTGGATTGACTTGAGATCAGTTGCGTTGGAATCACAACTCAATTTTCTACAACTTCTATGAAGGTTTCGTCTCCTCATACTAACTTTAAGATTCCCTAAAATACCCTTGAGTTAGGTTACTGTGTGTTCCACACCACTTAGAGACTTTCCATACCTACTCAAGGCATGCTCTATGGTCATTCTAATATGATGCAATGCACATGCATGAGGTGAGTGCATATAAGTATGTGGAAATTACAAATTACATTAAAAATAACTAATCTATCCTAGTGGTCTTCTTCTTCACTCGAATCTTCCATTCTTTGGCCCTTCATCTTCTTTCCTTCTTGTTTGCTGTTTCATGTCTTTAAGCTTAGCTTCATGTCTTGATTCGACCTTCGATCTTCTAAGGGTTTCTTCAAGCTAATCACACTTTAACAATCAAGTTAAAGATGTATGTTTGTTTATTAACACCAAAACATGGCAAGGAGTGTGGACATGTTTCCCAACAATCTCCCCCTTTTTGGTGATGACAAACAAACATAGACAATGAAA
>NC_056560.1:15326047-15359655 GCF_013358625.1 Macadamia integrifolia
ATATACCTCTTCTTGAATGTATCCATTCAAGAAGGCATTTTTGACATCCATTTGATATAGTTTAAAGTTCTTATGGCATGCAAAAGCTAGTAACATTCTAATGGACTCCAACCTTGCTACTGGTGCATAGGTTTCATCATAGACTATTCCCTCTTGTTGGTTATACCCTTTGGCAACTAATCTTGCTTTGTTTCTCACTATGTTCCCATCTTCATCCAGTTTATTAAGAAAGACCCACTTAGCACCAATGATGGTGTGGTGGTCAGGTCTAGGAACAAGTTCCCATACCTTGCTTCTTTCAAACTGGACCAGCTCCTCTTGCATAGCTATAATCCAATCACTGTCTTTTAGTGCTTCTTCTATGTTCTTGGGTTCGATCCTTGAGATAAATGCAGTGTGATTGCATACCTCTCGGGTTTTAGATCTAGTCTGAATTTCTTCATCTAGATCTCCTATGATGTTTTCTAAGGGATGATTCCTATGAGGAATGACTTCCTTAGGTAGTGTTTCTAATTTTTCTATGGTAACATCATTTGAATCGTTAAGAGAAATATCATTAGTTTTGTTCTTAAGTTCATCAATTATAATATCATCATCAGCAGCAAGAGATTTATTTAAATCATTAGGTAAAGATTCATCAAATCTTACATTCATAGATTCTTCAACCATTAAAGATTTTTTATTAAAAATTCTATATGCCCTACTGTTGAGTGAGTATCCTAAGAATATTCCTTCATCAGATTTTGCATCAAATTTTCCAAGATGATTTTTGGTGTTTAAGATGAAGCATTTACATCCAAATACTCTAAAGTAGTTTACTTTTGGTATTTTACCAAAATATAGTTCATAAGGTGTTTTAGAAAGCAAAGGTCTAAGGATTATTCTATTTAGTACATAACATGCTGTATTTACAGCTTCAGCCCAAAAGTACTTAGGCAAAGTGTATTCATTAAGCATAGTCCTTGCAGTCTCTTGTAATGACCTGTTTTTCCTTTCAACTACTCCATTCGATTAAGGTGTTCTAGGAGTGGAGAAGTTATGGTCAATACCATACTTGTTGCAGTATAAGTCAAATTGACTTATATTGTCAAATTCTCCTCCATGGTCACTCCTTACAGAGGTTATAGTATACCCTTTCTGATTTTACAATTTGTTACATAGAGTTGCAAATTCATTGAAGGCATCATTTTTATTTTTCAGAAAAACAGTCCAAGTGTATCTAGAGTAGTCATCAACAATTACAAAGGTGTAATTTTTACCACTCATACTAGATATGTTGATAGGTCCAAATAAGTCTAGATGAAGTAGTTCTAATGGTCTAGAGGAAGAGACAATATTCTTCGACTTGTGGGAAACTTTGGTTTGTTTGCCTTTTTGACAGGCATCACAAAAACTATCTATTTCATACTTGATTTTAGGGAGGTTCCTCACAAGATCATTGGATGCTATGGTTTGAATCAACTTAACATTTATATGTCCAAGTCTTCTATGCCATAATGAAGATTCACTATGGTTAGAAACCAAGCATGCATTTAAGGAACTTACTTCATCAAGTATACAAACATAAATGTTGTTTTTCCTAGATCCTTTTAGTATTAGATTATCATTTGCATCTTTAATACAACAGTGGGAGACATTGAATTCTACTTTGTATCCAATGCTACATAATTGACTTACACTTAGGAGATTATAGTTTAAATTTTTCACAAAGTAAACGTTCGAGATTGAAATACCTCAAAGTTTTATTTTTCCAATACCAGCAATCTTTCCTTTGCTGTCATCTCCAAAGGAGACCCATCCTCCATCATAGTCCCGTAAGCTTGAGAATAGGTTCTTGTTGGATGTCATGTGTTTGGAGCATCCACTGTCGATGACCCATTCAGCTTCCACCTTATTCTTCAAGCAAACCTATAACAGAAATTTAATCGTACATTGGTCCCCATAATCTCATGGGTCCACCATTGTTAGTGTCAAACTTCCCGACTGGAACCCAAATGGTTTTGTACTTTTTAGGATTTTGGTTCTGCCTTTGGAATGGCCTTAGGTTTCTTTGAGTCCTCTGTTTTTCATAAGATCCATTTGATCTTGGAGTATAGTATCTATAGAGTCCTTGGTTTTGGTATTTCCCTTGTGGTCTATAAGTCTCCCTAGGATAGTTCTTGTATCCTTGGAATTGCCTTTGGGGCCTCTCAATAGAGTACTCTCTATGAGGTTGGGTTTTTCTATACCTGGGCATAGGTCTAGAGTTTTCTTGAGGCCTATATTGCCTTCTTAGGGGTGGTAGTAGTAGGCATGGTTTACTCTTGATCTCTCAGTTTGAGAGTTGGGTTTTTTCTTTTTCTTGGAGTGACACTGTTTTATGGAGTGTCCTGTCTTTTTACAAAAACTACATTTAATGTAGGAGGTGGATGGTTGGTTTCTTTGGTCACCCCTTCTTGGATTCCCATTTCTATATGGATTTTGTCCATTATAACCCAGTCCTTCTCTTTCATTTGGACTCTTCCTTTGAGAACCTAGAAGGTTGTCAAGGTTCTTTTGCCCCTGGGTAAAGGTGCAGAGGGTGGAGTTCAACTTAAAGTTTTCTTCCTCCAGTTCACTTACCTTTGAGGTTAGTGCCTCCACTCTCTTATTTAGTGTTTCAACCTCCTTTTCAAGTTTACTTTTATCAGACTCTAATTTTATACTTTCTTCATATAAGGCCTCGAAGGCTTCTTGAAGTTCCTCATTAGAGTCCCTTACTAAAAGTTCAGGTTGAATTTCACATACCTCTTGTTCTTCATCTCCGATGGCCATCAAGGCGAGGTTGGTGACTTCTTCTCCAAATTCACTTTTCTCTTCTTCATCACTTGAGTCCCATGTAGCTGCATAGGCCTTTCTTTTTGATTTATTTGGGCATTCAGTTCTGAAATGTCCAGGCTTTCTGCACTCAAAACAAACTATGTCTTTAGTAGGAATTTCCTTGGGTTTAATTTTTGTTTTACCTTTTTCCCTATAGGATTTGTCACCGTAGGATTTGTTCTTGTGTTGGAATCTTCCTTTCTGTTTGAGGAATTTGTTGAATTTCCTCGTGATGAGTGAAATTTCCTTTTCCATATCGAATTCTTCATCTTCTTCATCATCACTTACTTCTTCGATAGGTTGAGTTGATTTTAGCGCTATGGTTCTCCTTTTCTCAGAATTTGGTTTGTCGGCATTCAGCTCTACTTCATGCGTTTGGAGAGATCCAAGCAAGTAGTCCAAGGAGATTTTCGTCAAATCTTTGGCTTCTTCTATTGCTGTTTTCTTGGGTCTCCAAGCTGCAGGTAAGGCTCTTAAGATTTTTTTGACTTTTTCAGCGTTAGTATAAGTCTTGCCTAAACCTTTAAGATTATTCACAATATCAGTAAATCTAGTGAACATAGAAGTTATTGATTCATTTTTTTTCATAGAGAATGACTCGTAATCAGAGACAAGTTGATCTACCTTTCTTTCTTTTACCTCTGCTGTACCTTCGTGTGTGACAAGAAGCATATCCCAAATTTCTTTAGCTGTGTCACATGCAATGACTCGGTTGAACTCTTGTTCATTGAGGGCACATTGAAGGAACGTAATGGCACGGAAGTTGTACTGGATGAGGGTGATGTCTTCAGCCGTCCATTCTCCTTCATCCTTAGGTACTGTCTTTCCATCAACTATCTTGGTGATAGTGTATGGTCCATTCTCTATGGCTCTCCATACAAGAATGTTGTGACCACACACAAAATTCTTGAATCTGCACTTCCAAAAAGAAAAGTTTTCTCCATTAAAGTACGGGGGTCTCGAGGCGTTCATGCCTTCTGGTGGTCCTTGGAATGTGGTCATGGTCTTTGACTCACTATTAAGACGATATAGTCTTAAATAAATTGAGCCCGCTCTGATACCAATTGAAATAACCTAGAGGGGGGTGAATAGGTTATACTAGTGGAATTTAACTCTTTTCGATGTATAGAACACAAGTGTGATTGTAATTTAAAAGCGATACTGAATAAATAAAATAAGAACAACCACAACACAAGATATATAGTAGTTCGACTCAATTCGAGTCTAGTCCACTCCCTACAAGAATCCTCTTGTAAGGTATTCCACTAGTTCTCCCTTTCAGTACAGTAGGTAGGGAAGAAAACCTTTACAATCTTTTTACGGATAAGAGTATCCTTACAAATCTCCTTTCCAGGCAGAGAGACGCCTTCACAATCTCTTTTAGAGGTAGAGAGAGACCTTTCTTTTTTTAGGATAAGAGTATCCTTACAATCCCAAGTACAGTCTAGAATTGTAAAAAAAACAGAAAATAAGAAATAGTGGAATAAGAGGAATACCTCAAGTGTGGTGTAAATGAGAATGAATAATAAATGATAAGTGATGCACCTTTTGTAAAGTCCTCTCTTACGGCTTTGACTTGCACAGGAGAGAGTAGAGGACTTTGATTAAGATTTGAGCCTCTTGTTTGGGATTTGTGTAATAGAATAACTCAAGTAGAAATAAACTTCTCTAATGCTTGCAACAATGCTCTTAAAGCTCTTTCTTAATGAATAATTAATTAAGAGTGATTAGGGTATTTATAGGTGAACTTAGTGAAGCATTTTAGGTAGGGAATCAAGCTCTAACGGACATATTCTGGGTCCACCGGTCGACCTCCATCGGTAGCCGGTCGACCGCCAAGAGCTGTTGTAGGCAAAATATAGCCGTTGGGGCACTTCCAGGCAGTCACCGATCGACTGGGACTTTCAAATAGTCGACCGCCTATGGTCTCAGACATGTCCGATCGACCGGGGCTTCCAGCCGGTCGACCGCCAACATGACATGCTCTGTTTTGACAGAATGTTGTCATACTGACCAGTCATCAGTGTTTTGACCATAACCTTTTTGTCAGACCTCAGATTGATCTGAGATCAGTTGCGTTGGAATCACAACTCAATTTCCTACAACTTCTATGAAGGTTTCGTCTCCTGATACTAACTTTAAGATTCCCTAAAATACCCTTGAGTTAGGTTACTGTGTGTTCCACACCACTTAGAGACTTTCCATACCTAGTCAAGGCATGCTCTATGGTCATTCTAATATGATGCAATGCACATGCATGAGGTGAGTGCATATAAGTATGTGAAAATTACAAATTACATTAAAAATAACTAATCTATCCTAGTGGTCTTCTTCTTCACTCGAATCTTCCATTCTTTGGCCCTTCATCTTCTTTCCTTCTTGTTTGTTGTTTCATGTCTTTAAGCTTAGTTTCATGTCTTGATTCAACCTTCAATCTTCTAAGGGTTTCTTCAATCTAATCACACTTTAACAATCAAGTTAAAGATGTATGTTTGTTTGTTAACACCAAAACATGGCAAGGAGTGTGGACATGTTTCCCAACAACGACCTCCACTGATACAACTATTATTGCAAGTTGTTCTTCTCAGGAATTCAATAAAAGAAAAGGAAAAACAAAACAAAGCAAACAAAACACTCCGATTTACCAAAAGAAAGCGAAAAATAACATGGAACTGTCTCCTCGGCAACGGTGCCAAAAACTTGTTTGAGATTTAAAATGTAACCGCAAGCGTACGGATCAGTGTAGCTACGGATCAAGCTCAGGGAGAGCAGCCACTTTATTTATTTTTTCTTTTAATAATGCGAAAGTGAACCTATTAATGGTTGTGATATAATTCTAACTACCATCCTAAACATATGTATCTAAAATAACGTCCTAACCATTCGTCATCTAAGAATTTAAAGACGCAAGCCAAGCAATTAAAATTAAATAAATAAATAACTGAAAATAAACAACCCACGCAATTAAAAAAAAATAATAAAGAAAAAAAATACTGAAATAAAAATAAAGTAAAAGAAAGGGGATAAAGCTAGAGAAAGACTCACAAGTAGGTTTCTCTACTTAGCCCGAGGGATGCATCATAATATGAGCTTTCCTACTTGACCAGAGAGTCACTCTTACAAGGGTTATTCTACTTGGCTTTAGGAAAAGGGAGGTAATTAAAATAAAAATAATAAAATAATGGTTCTATGGCTAGGAGGGGCAAAGCCAACACATACACCAGCTATGAACCTTGGGGGAAAGGGATAGCAATAATGTAACGACTGAAATTAAAATCCTAAATTAAGAGAAAAAAATGGTAGTCAGAAGAGGGAATGAGAGGGGGGAGAGAAGACTACTGAGGGAGCCTACTTACATGAACTTCAACCCTTGAACTAAAAACTTGATCGATTTGAGATACTATCAATACTAAAAGCCAGATCTGGAATAAACCAAATTTGAAATTTCTAGTACTAGAGAAAACAAATTTTGAAAAAAAAATTGCTCCATGGCTCGCGATCTTGTCACCTAGATTTAAGCCTAGAACTATAAATTAAAAATTACAACTCAATTGCATAAATCATAAACATAGAAGGGCTGAATAAAAATAAAAGAGTGCTTGCATTAATTGAAATAAAAAAAAAAACTATTACAAAAGTGATTAAAGAAAAGATAAAGAAGAACTAAAACTAAATAGAGAGCAAGATAAAGAGAGAGCAACTAAAAAAACTAGAAGAAAAATGAATTGTATTTATAGGGAATGGGGAGGTAGGATAACAAATTTTTCTTTCCTAAAAGGGAGAAACCCACAATTGGTTGTGAGATCTTTTGAGACCAAAAGTGCTAAGGTGGAGGAGAGAGAAGAGAGAAATAAACTTTGAGAAATTTTCTATAATTTGTTTGCTCTAATTTATTTCTCTTCTTTTTTCTTTTTCGATTTGCCTTCTTGCTTTGTGTGATTTGGACAATCTTTTGGTGATGATGTGGATGAGAGAGAAGATTTGGACAATCTTCTTGCTTTGTGTGATTTGGACAATCTTTTGGTGATGATGTGGATGAGAGAGAAGATTTGGACAATCTTTATTTCTCCCCTTTTTTTTTCTTCTCTTCTTGGGCAGGAACCCACAGGAAATCTTCAACAAAATTCTCTAAAAAAAAACAACCATGAGATTCGAATTTGAGACCTCTTGATGAGCAAGAAAATTTTGCACACCATAGCTCACCAACTACACTAGATAGTTGTTGTTATCAAAAACGAATCTCCAATCACTTAAGGATGTGGTCCATCGATCTTTGTTGGCATTTAGAATATTCCTTGTACCTTTGGGACAACTGCAAATGGGCTGGTTCTGCATCTCGGTTTAGTTCTAATCCATTATTCTTTTTTTTGTCCGAAAAGAATAATCATTTGTATGGGTGACCAAACGAATGTGTACTTTTAATTGAACACATCCATCTTGCTCAGAATTTCGTTCTCTTCGCAATTATGAAAAGAAATAGGACATCTTTACATGTAAAATTGAAGATATAACGTCCAATAGTCCTTAAGGCCTTGAAAATATAAAACCTACAAAAAGAGAGTAAAACCCAAGGTAGCTCCATTTTAAATATGTAAAATACATGTTTTACTACCCTAGATTTCACACATAAATGTGCTCATCACCCACCAAGAATATAACAAGTATCTGGGGATTTGAGAGATCGGTGAGTGTGTGCAAACTTTAGTCCTACATTGCCTAAGTAGAAATTACGGGCTAGTTAATAACTTCTAGCCTTCTTATCATGACACAACGTGTTTTGAAGCCTTGAGGCCCATGAGCCAAAGAGGACAATATTATGCCAAGGTTAATGGGGCCGGGGCGTTATAACATACACTCCTATTGTTCTCTATCATCTCTTTTCACATGAGGGGAGATAGACATATGGGAGCGATGGCGTAGGCTACACTTTTGAACATAACATGGTTCTTTTTCGTTATGTATTTAATGGATTATATGGGTTCATGTAATAGGTACATCTATATAAAAAAGTGGAAATATCACTCCCTTCCCTTGAACTATATTGAAATATCAACTTGATTGTACACTTTTCTAAAAATATCATTCGCACTCTATTGAAATATCAACTCGACTGTACATTTTTCTAAAAATATCATTCGCCTCCTCCCTAAACACAAAGATTCTATCTAAAGTCTTCAACCATTTGAAATGACTGTTAAGTCAACCATATTTTTCTCATAATACATAAACTACCTTCCTAAATATAAAATTCACATTATACCCTATTTGAAATAAACCCCCCTCCCCATATTCTGTCGATCAAAACCATTTCCGCTTTCTTTCTGCATCTCTTGTTTCTCTCTATCATGGAGATTCCAATGTACTTAGGGTTTTTCTTTTTCCCTATTATTTTTCAGGTTGTTTTGACACTGATCCATCTCGCTATCGTCTTGGAATACGTTGCAGGTGGAAAGATCTTTGAGCGAACCTGCAATGCTGGAAGATTCAATGAAGAAGAGGTTCTCTCTCTCTCTCTCTCTCTCTCTCTCTCTCTCTCTCTGCATCTTATTCTTCTTCTTTCTCAGATATTTCACTCTTTTTTAGGTAATTTTTGGGCCAAGTATTTCTTTTAGCAGCTCATCTTAGGCGTCAATTATTGTGATTCAATGGTAGAAGACCCAAATTATTTTTTAAAAATTCCCGCATTCAATCTCTTCTCGCAATCGATTAAATCTGTTCTTTCTACTCTACAACAAATCTTCCATCGAGATTTGAAGCTCGAGAACACTCTGTTGGATGGGAGCCCTGCCCCTGGCTTGAAAATCTGTGATTTTGGTTACTCCAAAAGTCCAAGGTTTGCAAATTTATTTCTTAGGGATTGACACTAACTATTACCTCTTGAGACCCAAAAAAATTATGCAACCTTTTTTATTCTTTATTGGATTATGTATCTCTCTCAACTCTGCAGTCGTCTCTGCTACATTTAAGGCCCAAATCGACAGTCGGAGATGCAGAGAGAAAGGGAAAGTGATTTTGATCGAGAGTATGGGGAAGGGGGTTTATTTCATAAAGGGTATAATGGAAATTTTTCATTTAGGAGGGTAGTTTAGGTATTATAAGAAAAATCTGGTTGACCTAAGAATCATTCAAACAGTTGGGGACATTAGATAAATTCTTTGTGTTCAAGGGGAGGTGTGTGATATTTTTAGAAAGGTGTAGGGTCAAGTTGATATTTCAACATAGTTTAAGGGAGGGGAGTGATATTTCCTCTCTCTCTCTCTCTCTCTCTCTCTCTCTTTCTCTATATATATATATATATATATATATAGAAAAACAAAAGTAAAATTGGCATATATAACGAGAAGTTTGTACTTGTTAAAGATAAATAAATAAAGGCTAATAGGATTTTTTCTATATATATATATATAGAAAAACAAAAGTAAAATTGGCATATAGGATTTTTTCCATTACTCCATAATATGTAAATTTGTTTTGGTTATGATAAAGTATCGGTATCTAACTCTTAACAAATTTATTTTTTATTCTCCAAATTGTTGGTGATGTATATTTCTTTCCCTATAATAGTAGTAGTTAGTCATGGGTCAATATGTTAGCCCCAAAATAAAAATCTAAAATTATATTGATCAACGAGTAGTTTGTACTTGTTAAAGATAAATAAATAAAGGCTAATAGTAGTGGTGAAAACAAGGAAGTTTTGTACAAGGTTGGGCACGAGTCCACGACCTAGGTGCCCATCTTTTGTTATCCTCTCGCTCACCCTTTGACAAAAACTCTTATGCTCTTCTGTGTCCAGCCTTGTTATTGGTGTATACCGTTAATCCATAAAATATGACAAGGATGCCCAAGTCCGACCTTTTCACTATTATTAAATAGCTTAAATGACACTTCTACAGATGTATTTGGATTTTTTTTTTGGATAGTCATGTATCTAGAATTTGATATCTTACCCATCAGTGGGTTGCCCAAATGGTTAGGGCGAATTAGGGATTGTATGGATAAGTGTATGGTCCCAGGTTCGATTCTCCATCTGTGTATCTCTAGAGTCACCCTGATCCCGAACAAGTACCGACCCAAAAATTTTGGCCCCGAGGGCCGGCCCGACCCTGAAATTTTTGATCATGAATCAGGGCGGGTAAGGGTTGATGTCTTTGGCCCGCCTAGCCCACCCTGATTGTGACCTTGATGTTAACCCTGAATTTAACATAATTTTATAGATTGTTTACCTTATTAGGATGATCTCTTTGTTTATCATGACAAATTATTGATTTTTTTGGATTATTTGCTTTCTTATGATGATCTCCTCTTTGTTTACCATAATAGTTGGGGTTATTTGTATTGTTTAAATGTTTGCTTTAGGATGTTCTCCTCATGACAAGTAATTTGTAACTTTGTATTTTTTATCTCCTCTTTGTTGTGAATATTTTTTATTTTTAAGTTATTTCATATTTTGCAGGGTTAGGGTTAGGGTCAGGGTATATTCGGCCCTTGATGGCAAACCAAGGTCGGAGTCAATCAGGGTCAAGGTCATCCCGACCCGACCCTGAAAAATTAGGGCCAATCAGGGAGGGTAAGGGTTGGGCTGAACCCTGAAAGGTAGAGTCAGAGTTGAAGTTTTGTAGCCCTGAGTCAGGGTCAGGGCGGATTTGGACCCAGTAAAGAGACTCAAGGTTGGACTGGGTTTCTTAAAACCCAGCCCAACCTAGCTTTGTTGCACCCTACCCGTGGTCGTAAGCTGGCCTAGACGACTTGGTTAAAAAAAATAAAAATTGATACCTTCATTCAATTGCCCTTATTTTATTCCCTAAAATATTTTAATGCAGTTTTTCAATGAAGGTAAATATGACATTTCACAAAGGAACTGTATTAAATGGCTTTTAACTTAATTTTTTTTTTTGTTTATTTATTTTTACCTTATATATATATTTTACCTGAAATACTACATTAAATAACTTTTGAGAATTAACTAAACGATAAAAAATAAGATTACAAATGATACCGTAGAAGGTGTCAATAAGATTCGTTTGAAAAATCTCTCTTACTTTACTGTGCCTGGACTGGATCAAAGGCTTGAACTACTGGATCATTTCAATTGAATCAACTAAATCCATGGGAGCGAATACTATTAGCAGCTTTTGACCTAGTAAAAAAAGACCTATTGCTAGATAAACAGACTAATGCGCATGCAACTAAGCAACGTCTGATCTACGACCACCATTGTCTTAATTTGTTAGAGGTATGTGAAGAAAAAACTTATTAAAAGTAAAGTATAATTCCCAAAAGGCTTTGACTTGCCAAACCAGATAGAGCTATCAAAATTCCAATCAATATTCCATTGCCATATTTAAATGAGAGATACTTTAGCCGCCCATAAACCGCCTGCATGGACTTACTGCCCACTATCACATGAAGTCTCTCCCCACCGCTCCCAAATGATCTTCTTTTGAATTTTCTATGAAATATGACGTCGTATGACCGAGTGTTTACTAAAGTGTTGTAACTTGTATCCCATGTGTGTACTTAAAGCATCCATCCTTATCAGCATTAATCTGCTTTCAATTATAAAGTTTAGGCCTTAACAGAGAGAAACTTATATGTGAGAGTGTTTCCTAAAAGGCAAAATGTCCCCCACATAGTGTATGAATCAAGCATCAATAAGGACAGAATTTCTACCTATCATGAGGGGTGAGATGGTCATTTCTGCCTCCACTATATTTGGGCATAAGGGCCACGCTGCCTTTGAAGTTTCTTTTTTCCAACTTACTCATTTATTTTGTTGGATGGCAAAAGGCTTAAAAGCATCAATGTTTCAGACATTGGAAATACTTCCCATCTTTATTTTCAGCTCGATGAAACATAAAATTTGTCTATATACTTGGATTTTTTTATCTATACATATTTATTATTATTATTATTATTATTATTATTATTATTTTAAGGGATTGGGTAAGAAATGGGTCAGATATATTATATTTGGGGAAGGGTTATTTGAGCCTACATCATTTCCTATACCCTCTGAATGTATTAGGGATTCATAAGTGGGAGATTCCTCCCATCAACGCCATTTTATAGAGGTAGGAGTGTTTTACTGATTTCAGATGGGCATTTATGCTTATCTCAAATGCTCATCTTACTGGTCTACTAAAAAAAAAAGAAAAAAAAAATCCTATCTCACTGTATTTAATGCCGGCCATGCATATGACATTTTGCCTTTATTTTTTTTAAGAAAGAGAGAAAAAAAGAAAAAAGAAAAAGAAAAGAACCCTACCCACTTGTGTGGTTCTACGCCCAAACATAGATAGGCACAAAAAGACTATATTACCCTCTCTTTGCCTAGATGCCTTTGCGTGGCCTCCTATTGTCTTCCGATGTGGGACAAGTCTCCATACAAGCGGACAGGATTCTTTACCCAAAAATCTTATGTAGGGTATAGAAAACACCTTATAGGCTTAAAGACACTTTTCCCATTATATTTTAAACCCAAACCCAAACCCAAACCCCACCCCCACCCCCACCCCAAGCACTTGATGCTGTTAATCCAAATTCCAAACACTGCCTTAATCATCCAACTCAAGGGAAAGAAAGTATACAGCCGGGGAAAGGATATTAGTTGAGATGTCCTGTGTCTCCTGATCCAAGGGAACGATGGTAAGATAATAAGAGAACAAACATGTTTTGAGAACTATATAAACAACTCCCATATCATGACATTGTTGATTGTTCTTTACTTTATTTCTCCTAATTTTTTTTGACATCTAGCTTAACATCCTCGGCTCCCGGACAAAGAACCATTTCCCCTAAAGTTATATTAATTAAGTTGGATGACTCTAAGCTTAAAACCTTCAATGTTTCAAACATTGGAATTACTTCCCATACCGTAACATTTTTCATGGTATTTCAAGGAGACGTGCTTGGAACAGAATAAGATGATAACCTATCAGATGGTGACAACAGACAACCAAGTCCAATAAAAGAAAAAGAAAAATAAGGCCAAAGAAGACTGCATACCCCTTAAAACAAGCAGAGCTAGAACCAACTCCCTTAAAAGACCTACATAAAATGAAATATATATATATATATATATATATACTTTTTTTTTTCAACCCTTTCTTTCCCATCTTAAAATAATGGAAGGAGATGATTAATTATAACTTGCAGCCAAACGTGCAGCCCATGACAACCCCCTTCAAAAACACACCCACCCACCATCACACCACCTTCACAAAGCACTTCCACAATCATAAGCTTCTGCTCCAACAAGAGAAGGATCATCCCTCTGAAACCAGCCAGAAATGGCAGAATCAGTAGCTAAGGGTCTGGAGCCACCGAAGCCACAGTCAATAACTCCACTCACAACACCATCACCATCACCCACTCGTCTTGCAATCTCTCTTCAACAACCTTCACATGGGAGGAAAGCATCTAAATCAGGAAAGCTTTACAAGCAAGTTCGTTCCCTCTTCAGGGCATTCCCTATCATCCACCCATGTATGATGATGCCTCTTCCTCTACATAGCAACAAGCCCCAAGATGGCCTTATACATGGAGGAACTAGATTGACATGTACCCTATATGGCTGCCGCAAGGCAAGGACTAACCTTGCCATTCAAGAAAACCCAAGGTGTCTTCCCATGCTAATACTTGAGCTAGGAGTCCCAACTGGTAAGCTGCTTCAAGAGATGGGGTCAGGCCTTATGAGAATCGCACTCGAGTGCGACAAGCAAGCGGTGGAGAAGACAAAGCTCATTGAAGAATCTCTGTGGATCATGTACTGCAATGGCCGCAAGGTTGGGTATGGTGTGAAGAAGAAGCCAACCGAGGAAGACTTGAATGTTATGCAGCTGCTCCATGCTGTTTCAATGGGTGCAGGTGTGCTACCTGCTGTGAAAAAAGAAATGCCTGATGGGGAGCTGACCTATATGAGAGCTTACTTTGAACGAGTGATAGGGTCTAAAGACTCTGAGACTTTCTACATGATGAACCCAGATGGTAATAGTGGATCTGAACTCAGCATATTTTTTGTGAGGCTTTGACATTTTGTTATGATCCCATATCAGTCATATGAGGGGCTGATCCCACATTGAGAAGAGATTTGATGCGGGTTGATATATATAGTTTTGGATTTCCTCACCTTGTAAGTAGACTTATGGGGTCGAGTTCGTCCAAAGTCCGTATTACATTTTGAGTGCAGTTAGGAGAGAAGAGAACTAGAGACCCAATCCAACAATGTGACCATCTCTCCATCGGAATCCAGCCGTATAATGCTTCTCCAAATCCAGCTCAAGTTCTTTCTGCTTCTCTGCTTGGAGAAAGCCACTTCCATCTTTGTTTTCGGGTTTGTGCTGCAGCTTCAAATCTCCCTTCAGACCCTACAATCAGCCATAGGTATCAAGGCAACCTTAAGACTCTAAAATTGTGCTAGTAGGTGTTGAGAAATTCTAACAATTGTCATCCAAGAAAGAGGAAACAATGTATAGACATTTTACTATCTGTTGTAAACATCTCTAACCATCAGAAGTAAAAGAAAAGGAAATAGTAATTACCATGAGTTTGTTGAATTTCTATTGTCATTCTTGGTCTGAAAAAAGTGGCAAATCCCAATGATAACCCGATTGCAATAATTTTAAAGGGAGTAGAAGGCTGAGAGAAGTGGGCAAGCCTGTGGCACAACGGTTAAGTTGCATTATTGCAACATGTTGGTCACATGTTCAAAATCTGGAAACAGTCTCTTCTGCAAAGCAGGGGGTAAGGCTGTATATAACCATAGTTAGCAAATTCGGATTCGGGAATTATTCGGGCGGAGAATTATTCGAAATAATTCGATTGATTAATTTAAGGATTCGATCAAAAAAGCGAATATGACGTTTTGTTTTTTGTTTTTTTTTGTTTTTTTGTTTTTTTGTTTTTTTGTTTTTTTGTTTTTTTGTTTTTTTTTAAATATTGTTTAAGTGGATCGAATAATTCGGTTTAATTCGGTTCGGCCCGAATTATTTGCTTTTTAAATTCAAATTAGTAAAATTCGCGTTTTTTACCGAATTTTATTTTTAATTCGGATTCGATCAGAATTTTTGATTTAATTCGGAAAAATTCGGTTCGGCCAAATAATTCGCGAATTATTCGGCCGAATTGCTAACTGGGTGTACAACTTGCCCCCCTCCCAAACATCGCAGTAGCGGAAGCCTCATGCACTGGGTTGCTCTTTTTTTAAGGCTGAGAGAAAACAGGTAAATGATAGTTAAAACAGAACTTAATGAATCATATATCCTGAATATGCATCATTTAAAATGAGCAAGTCAGTCTGACCCAAAGGCTAAGTTTGATGCTCTTCTTAATCATCTCTAAATCGTATCTTCTCTTTCTCTATTTCTTCTGAATTTCTGATTTAATCACATCAATCCATTGTTTCTCTCAAATGGATGTATTCATAAGAGGCCATCTCCATTACATATGATTCTACAATAGCATTTTATTAATGCTTTTCCTCCACTTGTTAGTTGTTGAGCATTGATTGACTATCAAAATGATCAGAGGTGGAAATAAAGGCTAAACAACAGAGAATGCTAAAAGCACTTAGATACTTTAAATGCCTAAACCATAGCTGGAAGTGTCCATGTCTCATATATTAGAGAAACTGTTCAAGAATTGAAAATAAACGTGCCACAATTTTGAGTCGAAGAGGATATACATGGGGTTGAGCATCAAGTAGCTATTGAGAAATTCCTCACGAGAGCAGCCTTTCTCATGAAATCTTGCTTTCACTTTCTCTTTCCAAGTCCTCTTTCCCTACCTAATTTTCTTGGTGCTTTTTATTCCATATATTTTTCTCATATTCCAAACATAGTTGGGATTGTTTCCCAATTTCACTCACATAAACTTCCCTCCCCTTTTCCATACAAAATAATTCAGGCATTTCCATCAGTTCAAAAGAAGAATCTCTGATTTTTACCAAATAACAAGCAATGAAGTAAAAGCTAATTCAGACACCATTGGTGCAAGTTCATTCACCCTATAAACCTGGGAACTTAATATTAATTTTTGAAATACAACATCATATAAGACAGAGTACACCATTTACCATTAGGACATTCACTTGAGGCACACCAGACTGAATTTATTTCCTAGTATTGCTTCCCTAATTGCTATATCTACGAATACATAAATATCGATCCAGGCTGATTCTTCATTTAAATATTTCATCAGGTTGAATCTGCCTTTGTCTGGTCACGTAGAATTTTTGCAAACTCCTCCAAGCTTATCACCATGACATCATCTCTGCCCTGGATGGCAACCACCACAGATGATGCAACACCAGAAACAATGCCTGCAGGGCAGAATGCGAAATAAAGATTACCTCGAGGGTAGATAATAAAATCTGGATTAGATAAAAGGGTGCCAAAAACCTCCTGACCCAATTTTCAAGGCCAATTTAGGACCATCTGTGTGGATGGTCAAGTCAAAGCACCAACTCCATAGTGAGGCATGGAAAATAGACATGAAAGTAAGATCAAATTGTAAAGATACAATCACTGAGAAATGTTTAGACAGGATATAATATTGTGACAACATCTTGTACTCAGCTCTAAAAGGAGACCAAAAAACAAAATTAAAAAAAAAAATAAAAATAAAAATAATAATAATAAATGCTGGAGTGTATGAGATCTTAAGGATTCAACAGGGGCCATTACTCAGTGCTTGTCCTGCCGATGGGATCTTGAGGAATTAATATCATGAAGCGGACATTGTCATTTTAATTATCCAGGCCTGGAGGTCGGGAACTTTAGCGTGTGAGCACGTACGCACAGCAGAGCCCATGGGCATGTACTCCAGTAGCAGGTAGAGTTTTATATACACTGGCTACCCCCCACAAGATGGACAATGTCACCAGACCACTATGGAATCATGCATGTCTAGAATCAAGGGATGTGTGTATGCATGTAATTAAATTGCAAGAGCCAGTTCTGTCTTACCATTTTCAATAACACCAGGTATGATGTTGATGCTCTTCTCTAGCTCAGCTGGATTCTGGATCCCATTTGGGAAGCTGATAATATAGGACAATAAGTTAAATAACTCACAGGAAACATAACAAAGATACTGTTATTTAATTCCCTCGTTTGGAAACAGGATACACCCCAATACACAGGAAGGATTTAGACATGATAATGACAAAATGTAATTTAGGAACACCTTCAATTAGTGAGGTTTTGGAATGAAGACCGTAGAAACACATGGCAGCAATCAAAATCGAAGTTCAGAAAATTCCTGCAGCTAGAATGGTACTAGAACTAAAACATAACATACTTGGATCTGGAAGAACATGCTTTTCTAATGGGAGGAAGTTAAGTACCCAAAACCATTGAAAAGAAGAATGACTTCAGAGCTTCAAAAAGCGGAATGATTTGCTCCAGAATGGGCTCCAGAGAATGGTGCTTTCCAGGCAGGATTCAATTCCATTATGGCAAGTTGAGAATTGAAAGGCAACTCAGATCAACAGGTTCAAATGATTAGGCTGCACCAAATATTCAAATTCCATTTGAAGTCGTAAATTGAGTGAATATGAGATGGAATGAATCCTTGCCTGGAAACCACCCAGTAAAAATCTTAAAGTGAATGTTACCGATCAGTTGGTTATCATGCCCAAATATACTTAAACCCACTTCTGTGAATTCACACTATTCAGACTTCATAAATTCACTAGCATTGAGCTAGGCCAGACTACCAGAGCAACCAAAAGGATTGATGGCTTAGAGGGAACTTATCAGTTATTGGCTGTACCTGCTGGTTTGCTTAATACCAGATAAACAGTTAGTACTCAGCTAGACAACTCTACCAGAAGATAGCAGACATCCAAATAAAGCGTTTACTACTTGCCAGATTGGAGCCTTATTATCAATAGATGCTCAGCCAAATCCCAAGCATCATCTGAGCATGAAACTAACTATTCAATAATGACTACCCAATCCTTCTTCATCAACCCATTCCATATGAAGCACAACTATTTTAGCTTTTATTACTATCCTTGTCATGCCCAAAATCATTTTTGCTCTGCAGATCCTCAGGATGTCCACTGTTAATCTTTTTAGATTCATTGAATGTCTAGATTCCATGTGCATATGATACGATAAGGATTGTGATCCTTACCTAACATTCTCTATTTGTAATCCCTTCTCCCATTTATAAATAAAGGCAGCCCCTGTCTATAAATAAAGGCAACCTCAGATAGAGCTGATTGGAGGGCAACGATCCATGTAGCCGACCCCATTTAGCTGAGATTTTTCTGACTTGCTGATGTGGTATTATATTTTCCTTTTATTTTCACTTTATCTCTTCTGTTTTTTCACGAATCCAAGTAGCCGACCCCATTAGGTTGGGAAAAGGCTGAGTATGTTGTTCTTGTTGTTATCTGTCAATCAAGAGAAGCCAAAGCTTCTCCCATAATTCTAGTATTCAACTTGATATCAAAGCCACACAACCCTGAGGTTCTTTGCTTTGTCACAGCCAGTCGCATCACCATCACCAGTTCCCAAGGCTCCGGCCTCACCGGTCAAGCATGGTAGACTGAACATGCTCCGATGTATGTTGCACCAAGCATGACCAACAGACCCGACTCATCTCTATTGACCACCACATGTACTACTACCGCCAGTCGCCTATCTTCCGATATACGCCCAGTGGCCTTTGCCACCTCCTACCATCTGCCTGGCCCCAGGCGATCACCCAGCGGCCTCGGCCACCTCCTGTTGCTTGCCGCCCAAAGCCCTAGCCGCCTCCTGCCATCCCCCTGGCCCTAGGAAATTAATCAGCGGCCTTTTCCATTCTTTTCGCTCGCCGCCCACGGCCTCAACCGCCTTATGCTTGGCCTCAGGCAAACACCCAAGCATCCTTTGCCGCCATTGAAACATGGTCCAGCACCTCTGCTGCCTCCAGACACCTGGCCACCAGGCCCTATCGCCAGCAATGATCCTTCCCTTGCTCACGCTGGCCCTTGCAAGGCCTTAGTTGCATCTTGTCCTTGCGTCCTTGCGCCCTTGCACCGGCACCCTTGCGCTTTTGCACCGTCATCTCATGATGTTTTCTGTGTGTATACGGTAGACCACCCACAACTCTCATTTCGTATCAGTTTTCAACAACCCATTATTTGTTTGAGATTCCAACTCTATGGCTGAAGGTAGCAATACTAGCCCTACCTTGGGAGGTCTTGGGGGTAGTGAGGTGAGTCGTGTTGGGACTCATAGCCTTAACCCAACCCTCCAACCAGGTCCAACAAGCTGAATGGGTCTAATTACCTTGCTTGGTCAAGGGCCTGTCTACTAACTATTCGGTGTATCAACTCTTAGGATACTTGACTGATGACACCCCTATGCTTACTGAAAGTACTGAAAAAATTCTTGGTTGGCCCATGATGCACTTGTCTTGTTATTTGCTCAATTCCATAGAACCTAATATCAGTTCTAGTTTTGTTCTAATGAATTCTGCAAAGGAGCTATGGGATGCTGTGCAACAGAAATGCCTAGACCAATAATTATCCCAAATTTATTAGCTCCACCTCTAGTTCGTGAGACTACTCAAACGGAATTGTTTCTTACTGCCTATCATGCTACTTTAAATGCTCTCTGGCAACAATAGGATTCTTATCATCAAGTTCCCATGGCTTGTACTACTGATGCCACCACCTGTTAGCATGAGCGCAAAATGGAACGTGTCTATGACTTTCTTACAGGTCTAAATCCAGATTATGATTAGATTTGTATTCAGATTCTCAACAGAGATAAGTTTCCTACACTCCTTCAGGCATATAATCCACTTTAGCATGAGTACTGTCGCCGATCTATTATGATGTCCTCTATTGTTCCTACTCACCCTACACTAGTTTCTACTCCTGCAAGCATGGATTGTCCTGGCACTAAGTCTGCACCCGTTGCAGGAGAGCCCGTCAAATATGAAAATTGTGGTTGACCCTAGGGGTGCAAGTTTGGCCCTGACGGCCCGAACCCACCCTTGGCCCCCCTTGATCCCGAACAAGTACCGACCCAAATTTTTTGGCCTTGAGGGCTGGCCCAACCCTGAAATTTCTGACCCTGAGTCAGGGTCAGGGCGGGTAAGGGTTGATGTCTTTGGCCCGCCCAACCCACCCTGAAACCGGCCCTGATTTTTTTACCCTGGTTTTGGCCTGGCCCTAATTTTTGCCCCTAATGTTGACCCTGGTTGTGACCCTGATGTTAATCCTGAATTTAACCTAATTTTATATATTGTTTGACATTGAGTTAATAACACCTAATATTTCAATTTTACAAGGACCAGTTAATGAGGAAGAGTGAAAATGGAAATGCAATTAAGGATGCTGAAAGAAAATGATCGTTTTCTTTTTCTTTTAAACAAATTTTGAGTTCTTTGGAATTTTTTTTTTTTTAGGATGTTCTCCTCTTTGTTTAACATGACAAGGGTTTTGAGATCTTCAGATTGTTTGCCTTATTATGATGATCTCTTTGTTTATCATGACAAATAATTGAAATTTTTTGGATTATTTGCTTTCTTAAGATGATCTCTTCTTGTTTACCATAATAGTTGGAGTTATTTGTATTGTTTGAATGTTTGCTTTAGGATGTTCTCCTAATTACAAGTAATTTGTAACTTTGTATTTTTTATCTCCTCATTATTAAGAATATTTTTTATTTTTAAGTTATTTCATATTTTGAAGGGTAAGGGTCAAGGTCAGGGTCAGGGTATGCCCAGCCCTTGATGGATTCCTGCAGCTTTAGAAGAGTTTATATCCCCTATCAAAATAAAAGTTATGGATCTACTGATCCATAAACGTAACCAATTAATTCGCCACAAATATAAATAATAAATAAATAAAACATGAACAGCCCAGAATGCGAGATGATAGATTTAACAAGCTTCACCCTTTGTCTCATAGACAAAAGTTTCCCCTTCCATCCAAAATTATATAGGTCTTTATTTTATCAAGAAGAAGTAAAAGTGCCTCCATTCTTACTCTATCTTTGAAAATTTCCACTAGGGTCAATCAGGGTCAAGGTCAGGGTCAGGGTCAGGGTCAGGGTCATCCCGGCCCGACCCTGAAAAATCAGGGCCGGGTAAGGGTTGGGCTAAACCCTGAAGGGTACGGCCAGGGTTGAAGTTTTGCGGCCCTGAGTCAGGGTCAAGGTGGGTTTGGGCCCAGTTAAGGGGACTCAGGGTTGGGCTAGGGTTTTAAGAAACCCAGCCCAACCTGGCCCTGTTGCACCCCTAAGTTGACACTGCCACACTAGTGAGACATGTTGGAAACTGCATGGTCGACCTAACGGGGGTTGTGGTGGGAAATAGGGTGCTACTAGCCACCAAGCACATCTCTTCGAGACTAGTGACAGTTCTTTGCTTGGACCTGCTCCTCCTACACCTACCTCTGCATCTACAATGCCTTCTCTTCAGATCAGTTACAAGCCCTTTAGCACATGATGTCTCGGCTTGGGACTCTTTCTATGCCTAGCATTACCCCTGCTTCTCATCTTGCTCAGTAAGGTATTTTGCATGTCTCTTCCAGTTTCAGTCCTTCGTGGATTTTTAATTCAGGAGCTTCAAACCATATGACTAGTTCCTCAGACCTGTTCTATTCCATTGCTTAAGTAAGGGCATAGTTCGAGTAGCTAATGGATCCTTATCATCATGGTAAAGGTTCAGTTAAATGTTTTCTTGATATAGCCTTGTCCTCCGTTCTACATGTTCCTAACCTTCGTGCTAACCTACTTTTCCTTTATCGTAACACTATTGTGTGTGTGTGTGTGTGTGTGTGAGAGAGAGAGAGAGAGAGAGAGAGAGAGAGTCTTGCGATTTGAGCAAGGGAGTCCCAATCAATTAGATTGGGGCTACCCACCTTCCTTCATTAAATAGATCAGCCATTACAAGTCCCACTAGAAATAGGGCAAACCAAAACAGAATAAGAAAATACTAGCTGCAAACTTCTAATAGAGCTCAGTCCTAATGGGACTAGGAAAACCCCAAGGGAGGAGTCTGCGACGTGCACAGGACTCCTCCCCTCTCACGAGACACTTCTAACAGATCTCTTGGTGGCTAAGTTTGTACAATTGTTTTTGGGATTAATATCACTATTGGGGTTCTTTAATCAGATTAGGAGAGTCATATTTTAGTACCTAACCATTGGATCATTTTGATCTATTGAGACCCAATTCCTGTTGTTATTTTTCCCCTTTGCTAGAAGTCCAAGTTGATCCAAAGTGATGATTTGGAGATCTATTCAAACTCCTAAAAAATAGGATCTGAGTTTCTAATTCTGTTATTGGGCCTCAGGCCCTCAACCTCACATTCAGCCGGTGGATTCTCTTTAGTTTTTGAAGTTTTGTTCATCTCATTGAAGGCCCTGCTCAACTAGAAAACCATCTTGATCAGTAGTGGATTTTGAAATATCAATTTTCTCTATAATATGGTTTCTAGTGGTGATCTGCGATCCTACCTGTTGGGCAGAATCTGAAACCTATTTCTAGGTTAAATCAGATTCCATCAGTTACTCTGGCAAGTACTAAAGAAGATAAGTGTTTCAAGCACATATATGGACATAGCTAAAGATATGTATCTTGGTGTTGTTACTAGTGTAAGAACTATGTGGGTTCAAGGTAAGTGAATTCCCAATTACAACTGGGTTACATCAAGGATCAATTTTAAGCCCTTATTTGTTTGCTCTTATCATGTGTGATTTAACCAGAGACATTCAAGATCAGGTTCCTTGGTGGATGCTTCTTGTTGATGATATTGTTTTAGTAGACGAGACAAAAGCAAGGATTAACACCAAATTAGAGTTATGGAGATCAACCTTGGAATCAAAAGGTTTAAAGAGGAGTAGAATGAAAATGGAGTATATGGTATGTAATGTTAGTTACACTATGATAGATAATGAGGTGGTGAAATTTGATGATAGGGAGATTCCATAGTGTATTTTAGGTGTTTGCACTCAATCCTAAATAAAGAAGGTGATATAGAGGATGATATTTCACAGAGAATTGAAATAGGATGGATGAAGTGGAGATGTGCGTACGAAGTGTTGGGTGAGACACATTCTTTTAAAACTTAAGGAAATTTTTTATGGGAAAGCCGTAAGACCGGCTACGATGCAAGGTGTAGAATGTTGGGAAGTTAAGAATATCATATAGATAACTCAGTGTAGCTGAGATGGATGTATGGTGGTAAAACTGGGAAGCATAAGGTAAAGAATGGTCAAATTAGAGCTGATTTGGGAGTAGCTCCGATGCCTGATAAACTATGAGAAGGTCGTTTGAGGTGGCATGGCCATGTTCAACAGAGGCCTATGCACTAGTACGGAGGAATGATTTGATTCATATTGAAAGAGCTAAAAGAGTTGGGGGCAAACCTAAAATGACTCTGGGAGAACTGGTGAGAAAAGACATGCATAGCTTAGGCCTTTTATCAAGTATTACCCCGAATAGGGCTGATTGGAGGGTAAAGATCCATGTAGCCAGCCACATTTCGTTAGGATAAGGCTGAGTTGTTTAGAACATGCATGTAACACTCCAGCCATGTCTTCACTTCGACCCAACTTTAGTTTGTTAGGAAACAATCTACCATATTCCCCTAATTTTGGATGATAGAATTTAGAAAGGTAGTGGCTTCATTAGAGACTCTGCTATCAACAACACCAGTCCTGCCTTTCTACTAATGTGTTCAGTGTATTATATGTCGATCTTATTTCAGTCTAATGGTTTCTACAAGTGCAATGCCAAATCTTCAACATAAAAGCATTCTATTAAAAATATGAAACTCAAGCACCTGTTAAATGCATGATCAAGCTACTTCCAATTCCAATTCAAGGTGAAAAGAAGGCAATAAATTACCAGCAGAAATCTGAATTCTTTACACTCTGAAGCAGGTGCTATTTCCATCCAATAAATTGAATGCAGGTCATTAAATAAGACACATACCTCACATCAACCATCATATTTCCTAGATCTGTGATCACTGGACCATCCTTCCTCAAGGCAGATCGAATTTCAGGAACTGCCAATTCACTAATTGCAGTTAATTACAAAACCCCTCCAGTGTGTGAATTACATAAAATTATGCAAAAGATAGAGATAAGATCACAATAAGGGAAGATGATTGGTACATGGAACGGAAGTCTATTCAGCATATAAAGGCTAACCTCCTCCAAGAGTCACAAGCCGCCTCAAGACAGGTGATATGGCAGGAGGGAGAACTTCTACCTACAGAATGTCTGGTAAGTTCTGAAAAATAAAGAAAAAGAGGGAAGGGGGGAGGGGGACACTGGATTTCTAAATATGAAATTTCATGGAAAAAAACTACTTGATGCCATTCATAATGGATATATTGCCACTCAAATTACATAAGCATACTTTCTAAAAAAAGGTGTACCCAGTTCACGAGGCTACCCCACCATAGGGTCTGGGGAGGTTCATAATGTACATTCGCAGCCTTTGTGTGTTAGGAATGCAAACACAATTTCTAACACTCAAAAACCAAAAGATGCATAATACACTAAAGGATGACTCAACTATGCATCATGTAAAACCCATAGCCAATTAACATTAATTGTTCAAGATAATATACATGGCATTAAACTCTGAATAAATGATTAGATATCTAAACCCTCCAAATCATATTCTCCATTTATTATACAGTCTACACTCATACACCTCTTATTGACAAATTACCTAAGCTTGCCATTCCAGTAGGACTGTCAATGGATCAGATTTGATAACTTTCCAATCCAAATACAATTTGATAAGTACTTACGTAAAGGGTTTTATCCGATCTGATCATGATCTGATTTGCTAAGGAGTGATCCGATAAGTAAACAAATCAAATTGGAAATACCTTGATATGATCTGATTAGGACCAATAAGGGAAAGGGGCCTAAGCTAATTTGGAGACACCCTTTAACATTCTTTCTTTCAATTTTGTCAAAGTTTTAGATAATAGTGTGATTTTCTCAAGAAAATAACAGTATAATGCGTCACATTATTGGGTTTGTATCAGTTGTTGGAATCTTGTCAGAGTTCAGATTTTGATCACTTTGTGATGGAGGGCCTGTAGAGAAAGCGAAGAAATCCCTGAGTGAACTCAGAGTTGCAAGGGAGAAGAGAAGAATAGCACAAAGAGGGTGGGGGGAAGGGGTCACACATCTTGCACCATACCCGGCACTAAACACCTTCAATTCAATTCATCATTCAAAGCTATCTACTAAATTGGGTTACATGCCTTTATATAATAAATAAATTGAAATTAAAACTTACCTAAATAAAATCTAAAACGGAAATAGAAACTTCTAACTACTTTCTAAGTTCTAACTAATAAAGTTAGAAACAGAATAAAACTCAAATTGGTAACTCCCTAATTGACTATCAACTACCCAAATTAAAAGAATGCAAATAATCCCCAAATAAAATAAAATCCTAAAGATCCTAATGAATCCAAAAATTCAATCGGACTCGGTTCATCTCGATTGAAATTTCCTGAAGTGTCAACCTGGTTCAGCCTCGATTATGCATCAACTCCCCCAATGTTGAGAAAAACTCGTCCACGAGTTTTAAAGAATGATAACAATAAAAACTCTCGAACGGGGGTGAATTGTTCGTCGTCTACATCGCGAACAAAATCCAAGATGTGAAGCTTTGGAGGTGCATTCAAGTCCAGAAAATCATGGAGAAGAACAAATTGCACTGCATTGATGTCCTTCATTGCTTGATCCAAAATTTTCTCACTTTCTGTTGTCATCACCTGTTCCACAATAGGACGGCTTCCACTTGTGTTGATGCATCTGGTTCGTCTTTTGGTTGTACTGGGGGCATCACTTTCTTTGACTCAACCAATCCATGAAGATTAAATTTTTTATAAGGTGGTAGGCTTGAAGGGTGCACATATTGTTGTCACGATCAAGGATGATGTCTTGTTGTTCCAACCAGCCTTGACCCAATTTAATGATGGGCTGAGGAGAGTCAAACACTTCACAAAAAGCACCATCATAATGAGGAACATAAAATTAAACAAATACATTATCCTCCAACTAAAAAATAATCTAACTGGTCTCTAACAACATATCCACCATATATCTGGAGACAAAATTGTCATTTAGTCGCTCATCAATTAACAATTTAGCAGACTTTCCATTGGGCAGACGAACTCTGAACTTGAACACAAAGGACTCTATGATTGAATCACTTGTGGACTGAAATCGGATCACTTAGGGCCCACAAGAATGACAAAATACCTCAATTTATTGGTTGAGTGGCAATCTTGTAATTTCATGAACAACCCAAGCACTAAAAGAGATGGAAATAGATACTAGGATCGAACCGAAATACAAAATTAGAAGAAGAGGGGTTTTCTGGAATTAAAACTTTAAAAGAGTGGGCTATTCTGGAAATTAAAGAGGAGTGGGTATAAACTGAAGTAAAGTCCAGCCAGGGGGTCTTTATGTAATTTGAAGAACTTGTCTTCTTCTCCACGATAAACAAAAACTAGGGCAGAAAAAAAAAAACAAACCCTGAATTCGATCCAACAGGCCAATGACAGTTCCAAATCTCATGAAAACACTGCTGCAATCAAACCTGGCACCAGGCACAAAACCAGTATGTTCTTTATTTTGCTGCTGCTCTCTTCTCCTTCTTCGTCTTCTTCTTCTTTTTTTCTTTTTCTTTTGCTGGTTGCTACCGGAACCCTCAAAGAAGAGGTTCAGTCAAAGGAGATTGAAAAGAAAACAGGCGGTGGGATGGTTCGACTTCTATGTTCTGAATAGAGATGATTGATTTTGTTTTTTTGTTGCTGACGAAAGCCTAGGAAGAAGAGGGGGTTCTGATTGAGGGTTACAGGGGTGGAATGGGTCAATGGGGGATGTGTTTAGAGAGGCACCGGGGGGGGGGGGTTTGGTATCAACAATTTTTTTTTTTCCACAGGTTTGGGACGGGGTTTTGTTGAGGAAAGGAAAGGAAGATGTTAACTTTAGCAAGGCTAGGGAAGGGTGAGAGCTGCTAGAAGACAGAGGAGGGTTATGGGAAAGGACTCAAATCTCTGTTTGAACAGTTTATTTATTTATTTTTTATTGTTGTTCTTAGTCTTTGCAGAAACCAAAACTGAGAAGGGGAAGAAGATAAGGAAGGAAAAGAGAACGAAGGAGATGGATCCTTCGGCTCTGATACCACTTGATGGGGGGCCTGTAGAGAAAGAAAAAAAATCCTTGAGTGAACTCAGAGTTGCAAAGGAGAAGAGAAGAATAGCACAAAGAGGGGGGGGGAAGGGGTCACACATCTCACTCCATACCTGACACTAAACACCTTTAATTCAATTCATCATTCTAATCTATCTACTAAATTGGGTTACATGTCTTTATATAATAAATTGAAATTAAAACTTGCCTAAATAAAATCTAAAACTGATATAGAAACTTCTAATTAATTCCTAAGTTCTAACTAATAAAATTAGAAACAAAATAAAACTCAAATTGGTAACTCCCTAATTGACTATCAATTACCCAAATTAAAAGATTGCAAACAATCCCCATATAAAATAAAATCCTAAAGATCCTAATGAATCCAAAAATTCAATCGGACTTAGTTCATCTCGATTGAGATTTCCCAAAGTGTCAACCCGGTTCAACCTTGATTCTGCATCACTTTGTGATTGATCTATTAGGGTATCAGAACAGATCGGCTAAATTTTTTGTCGGATTCGGATGGGATCAAGTGCAATCCAGCTCGAACCTGACCCATTGACAGCCCAACATTCCAGTACTCCAAAAATAACCCAATATGGTCCTGTAGCTCCAAAATTTTGTAGAACCAACTTGAATGAACATGACAATGTGGTAATCAACCATGTCAAGCACAGGCAGTGACAGACATGCATCAACCTATATTACCAGTTACATAAATACTCAAATATGCACATATATTCAATTTCATATCATGTTGGCGGGCAGACAGGTAAGGGTCTGCATGTGTGTAGTGAACTCCTGACAAAAATAACCGATGAAAGATATCAACTCACAGGAACAGGAAATGTGCTACCAAGCTGGAGAACCACTTTTGATTGGTCTACCAATATTATACACTCCTTTGCCATGGAATCAAGTACCTGATAGAGACAATGAAACATGACAATAATTACAGTTGAAAATGATTAAAAGAACTAACTATACTTTTTATGAAAAGTTAAATCAAACTTCTGAGACAATCAGAGACTTGCACCATACAAATTAACCTCATTTTCAATAGCAATAGTTAATGGGCCTCATAGGTTGGAAACTACAGAACATTGGCTCCTTTTTGAATATTTTAATGATTACTTTTTATCTGTCAGTCTTTTTATTTCAATCAATGCTGCCAAGCTTTGAAAGCTAGATTCTCAGTGTCATCTCTAAACAGCTAAAGGATGCCATAGTCATGTCAAACATGCAGGTGTCCCAACAAAGAATTTATCAGTTCCTATTTAGATGTTTCAAAAAAATTAAAAAAAATAAAAATAATAAATAATAAATAATAAAAATAATAATAATAATAAAATGAACAGTAATGGATTTGTCTAAAACTGAAACATTAACAAAATACTCAACCGCTTATTTTGAACCTCCCAGAGGAGTTTGTGGTCAAGAAATCATTTCAGATATAAATCAAACATACCTTTTGCATGGTATGAGCAGCTCCCCCACCCTGGCAAGAAAGAAAATCTTCGTTTTAGTGTAATCAGCACTGAACACTATTTGAATATACAAATAAGCAGAATAAAAACATGAAGACTCATGCAACTAAACCTTCAATATATTTTTATTTAAGTCTACTTCATCTGCTCCATCAAAGGCAATGTCAACGTTATTGACATCATTCAAATCAACCTGCAAATCAAGAAGATTAAAGAATGCTGAGAGAACACTTAAAAATAACTTTATCTTATTTTTCCATACAAAACGAGTGTATCTAGGAGAGGAGGAAGCTTCAGATGTATATTGTAAATGGAACTCACAGTCTTTACACCAAACTGCCTAGCCAGAACTCGTGACTGGTAGTTTGCTCCCACAGCAACAACATCTTTCAACTGAAAAGACAAAGGAGCAAAGATTAGCGAAAATGGTTAGTTACCTTGGAACTTCTGTGTGGTATTACTGGTTCTTATTAACATAAGTCAGCTGAAACATAATGAGAGTTCCATTTCTGCAGGGACCAGTATGGAACTCCTACTATTATATAAGAATACTATACTAATGTGACAATTTTAACTTGTAAAATTTCGGACTACAACAACAACAACTCAGCCTTATCCCAATTAAATGGGGTCAGTCCTTGCCCTCCAATCAGCTCTACTCGATGTAAAATTTCCTACTAAAAAAAATATATATATATATATATATATTTTGGTCATACAAAACATAAGATCAGGCTTTAAGGCACCAATTTCATTTCGCATGAGAACTAGTCCTTTTCCCTATGTTAGTATTTATTTCTTATCATAGTTTTCAATAGGGGTGTAAGTTTGGCCCTGACTACCCGAACCTGCCCTGAGCCCGAACAGGGCTTGGGTTAAGATTTCTAACACTGAGGGCGGGTTAGGGTTGGTCGGGACTCGGTTGAGGCCTAGGCCCAGCCTGGCATGAACCCATCCCAACCCTGATTTTAACCATGATTTATGTAATATAATTTAGGGCTATCATTCTATCATTTTATTATGAATAATGGAATTTGGGTCATTGATTCTTATGGTTAGGTGTCCTAAACATCTATTATTGTGTTACACTTCATTCTTTTAATTGTGTATTGATCATTTGATTTATTGGTGCTATTTATTTATTTATATTTTTTAATGCTTAGGACACATAGCAAAAACAGGGTTAATCAATGTTAGCCCGACCTTAACAAGAATCAAGGCCAATTAGGCCCACCCCGGCTCAATTAGGGTCGGATCGGGTTGGGTTGGGTTGGGTTGGGTTGGGTTGGCATGAGCCCGGTAAGGTTGGGCCTAGGCATGAACCCGGCAGGGTTGGGTTGAGCCTGGGTTAGGGTTTTAAGAAATCTGGCCCTATTTCACCCCTAGTTGTCAAGGCTTCGCCTAGGCGCCACCTTAGCATCCAGCAGTTTTCCTGGGTCCTAGGCGACTGTTGCCTTATTGCACTGCATGTCGCCTTATATTTTGGCACTTATTTATGCCAAATATTATTTAAGTAAATGTTCATTTACTTAAGCTATTATTCATAAATAAGAAAATACTTCCTATTTGAATCAAATAAATATAGTTTAAAAATAAAATTTCCAGAGGATAAAATGTCAACCCCCCCGTCCAAGAAAAAAAACTGGATCTTTTGTTGTATGAGTGATTTTCAACTTTCAAATGCTGAGGTTTTTCTCAATTTCAAAAATTTTATAAATCTTATCATGGTAAAACATTGCTAAAAATCAAAATTTTAGTAAAATAATCTTTTGTTTTGATATCCATAAAATTATTTTCATTTAAGTGATTTTAATGGTATTTGCGAACTTTAAAATAAGTTTGGCCAGAACATAACTTTGTCATTATAATTCAGATTTAAGTAATCTTAGAATTGTTGGAAAACTGATTTTGTACTATAACTAACGCAAAAAATTGTATGTAAAACTAAAGTCATTTGTCCAGTCAAACTTATTATAGAAAAAAAAAAATTTCTTTAAATGTTGATTTTTAATGACTTAATGTAACTTAATATTGATTTTTTTATGATTTGATGTGGATTAATGTTGATTTTGATAACTTGATGTGGATTGATGTTGATTTTTTATGAAACAAGTTATATGTAACATGCTAAATAATGTTAGAAAAGAGAGTACATAAAAAATAACACTTGGTCGACTTGTTCGCCTTAAGACAGGCGCCTTGTCGTCTAAGTGCTTAGGTAGCCCTCCACCACCTTGGTTTGCCTTGGCACTGTGACAACTATGATTAGTATTGATAATTACATACATAAATTTCAAAGAAGGGAAAAATAATTTTAATATAAGCCATCTATTTAGTAGCATATGGAATCTACTTCTTTTTAGACTCACTTTCTCACTGTACCAAATAGTACATCTTTCTGTCCAGGGTTATGTATTTTATCAAAATCTCTGCAGAGAAAACATTTTTACATGCCAGAATTCTGTTTGTTACCTTTGTGCCCGCTTGGGGAAATTTTTGAGCTGGTGCATATGTTATTGAGTAGGGTTCACAAAGTAGTCTATAAAGTTAAGAGGGTTTTGTTACACACTAAGAAGGTAATGGATATTTTCAGATTTTTTTAAAGCACTGGTGGTACTGTAATTATGTGTCGCAGGGTTTTTGGGAATTGCAGCCTCTTGGTGTTCTGAGTTTCATGGGATCTTTATGTTGTGGGCTTGTAGTGGGTTAAAAAAGAGTTATGTTGTAGTTCATACTTCTTAGAGTTTCTAAAAGTGCCATGGTTAAGTTTAGGGTGTTTGATTTAAGTAGTTCCTACTTTGAAGGTAGCAATCAACTATAGAGAGGCTTGTAACCCCTACAAGAGGTTGACTAAGTGAGAAGAAGTTTTACCCTCTAAAGATTTTAGCTATTTCTGTGTGGATTTGGAAGCCCTTTTGAAGTTAGGTTTCTTCAACCCTAATTGGACTCCTAGCTGAGCTATCGCTTCTACTTTCTATTTCTTGTTACAGTTCTAGCAGCTTCTTCAAGCTCTGAAACAGTCCTTTTCCAGCATTAATATCCATCAAAGCACCACCAAAACAACTTCTCCATCAACCCTTTTGCCTCATCATCTACCATCAGAACCCTACCCATCAAAATATTTTTAAATACTTTTTAGTTTATGTGACACCATATCAAAACCCATCCCAGCCTATCACCTCCAAATTCATGAAACCCTAACTCTATTAAAACAGTTTCCTGTTCCAACCCGCACTACTAATGCCCTCTAATGCCTAGCCCTGATTTATCCTTTGCTTTTTGCACTTTCCAAAACCAAAAGAGCATGTTTTTTCTCTCCTATTTCCAACAGAAGCTAAGGTTGTTCGAGGGTTTTTTGGAGCTTGTTTCACTCTTTGAAGACTTTTAATTGTAGAACCCTAATTCTACATTTAGGATCTTCGGTAGAAAAAAAAAATCCAAAAGAATGGGATACTTCCTGTAACTGAAGAATATATGATCCAGGTGATGCAGCTCAAAAAAGAAAAATGCTAATAAGATTTAGGTACAGGTCTTACAGGATAACAAGGGTTAGAGAGGACCACTTAAGTCTTGGTCTCTTAGGGACTCATTCACCACTAAAGGATCTCAAACTCAAGATTGAGGCTCACCATGGCACACCCACAAGTTCCAGGAAATATAAATCATCAACTCTATCTCTTCAAAACAAAAGATATATATATATATATATAGGAGAGAGAAAAGAGTCATTGGGAAAGAGCCATTAAAATATGGTGGTTGGAATATAGCCCTTGGAATATAGCATTGAAATATAGCCATTAGAGATGTCTTGGAAAGAGCAAACTTTCAAAAAAGAGCAATTGCTTGATATAGATGTTGGAAGAGAGGGAGAAAGTGGAGTGGGTATAAGTGATTATAAATTTATAATCATGACTACATCACCAGGTGAGCAGAACCTTCTATGCGTATCAATGTGATATCATTAAAGAGAAAGGAAAAAAGAGCTGAATGTATTCCACAAATTAATGGGATTGCTATTAGCTTATTACGGCATTATGAAATAAAGATTAACTACTATATATGTTTGCAATCAAACCCAGATAAAAGAACTAAAAAAAAAGAGCAAGCCATAGGAAAAATTCATCGCATCAACTGATTGGCACAATATGAACATAAGAGAAAGAAAAAGATCCCTCTCTTGTCTTTTTTTAATCAATAATGATTCACTGCAGTTGTTAGTGTTCATGGGTGACCAACATGAAGCAGTCTAATGTGGAAATAGGCAAGGCCAACCAAATCCCAGAGCTGCAGGATACTCTCAAAAGAAAAACCACAAACAGATCAAGGGTATGATATCGATCTCAGAATTATAGTTTTTTGGAATCAGATCAGAACAGATATAAAATGCTAGTTTAGATGATGAAATAGGTTAGTAACAATATGGAAAATATGTCTGAACACCAAAGAAATCAGAAGCAAAAAGATCCATGCTATCGATTTCAGTCTCAGGTCTGAAAACAGGGTGATGCAGATATGGCTGCCCTTTCTTGGTTGGACCAGCATGACCGGCTTTGGAAGCCAAGAGCCTAGAAGAACCGGTCCAGCCCAGGGTTTTGGTCCAACAAGGGTTGGAAATAAAATTAGTAGTTTACTTAGTATTTTATTTCATGCTTTTAGTTTCCAGACTTGAACGTAGGAGTAGGATTTATTTCCTTGCTTTGGTTTCCTTTTTATAGTTGTTTCCAATTTAGGCTAGTTTCCATTCCAGTTAAGTTTATAAATTCATGTTCCTATTTTCCTATATATTGGTTGTCATCGACTGAAGATTTAGAGAGCAATTTGATTATTGAATGAATGTGTGAGTGTAAACCTTCTTTTCCCCCTCTCTACTCTGATTTCCCCTCTCTTCCCTAAGGTTCTCCATCAACTTGGTATCAGAGCCGAAGGATCCTCTCCTTCGTTCTCCCTCCTTGTTCCATTCCTTTCCCTTCCCATCAACCTGCTCTTTCCTTCCCATCTTCTCCCTATTCTCTCTTCCGGTTTCTGTCGAGACAGAGAACAATCATTTAAAAAAAAAAAGTGCTGTTGAAGCAGTCAACCAAACCCAACTCCAC
>NC_056560.1:15366243-15368711 GCF_013358625.1 Macadamia integrifolia
TTCTAGCATCTTTTTGTGAAGAAAGGGTCATGTGTTTGTGGTCGGTTGAATTTACTGTTTAGTTGAAGTAGTTTCTAATTTCTAGACAGGAATTTGGGTAATTTTTAAAATTTTCTGCTGCATGGCTTGCATCATAGAACTACTGACGTAAAATTTTCTTTCTTTTGTGGATATGGATCACATTTTTTAGAAATTGATATGGATAGCTTTGTCCCTTACTTTTTCTTTCTTTTATATTCAAATAAGGAAATGAACTCGTTTCAAGAGTAAAAATACGATTTAGGAGGGTTGGTATCAAGCCTGGATAAAGGAGGGTTGGTGCATTAGGTCTACAGCTGGGTCCAAAAAAACTTTAGTCAAATCCTTTGTACATGGATTCTAAAATGTTATACTTTTGACCTTATGCTAGGGCATCCCCCCGGTAAGAGACTTTGTGTTGGTGTCTTGGTGAAAGAGGTCAATCTATTACACACCCCAAGTGGGATTTGGATGAAAGTAGTTAGTTACAATTTTGGGAACACATGGATGGATTAATGCAAGGTTCTAGTTAAAGAGAAAAGATTATTATAAAGGGTGATCTGAATAGACATGTTGGCATAGTTGTCAAGGCAGTGCTGTTCAGGTGGTTTGCCTGGGCCCATAGTTGTCACGGCGTCAAATCGATCCAAGGCGGTAGAGGGGTGGCTAATCGATTTGGCGATGAATCGCCTGTTATGGCGTTGCCATGGCGGTCAAATCGCTCATGTCTCATTTTTTATTTTGCCTATTTTCTAAAGTTATTTAGTATGCTGCTTCTTTATTTCCCCTATTTTCTAAAGTTATTTAGTATGTTACAAGCCTACAATATATACCCTATAACATATAAAACCAATATTAAGCAACATCAAATTGTCAAAAATTCAACATAGCCAACAAGACATTATCATAAATTTGTAAAAAAAACTATATGAAATAACATATATGATATATCACAGTAAACATTGTTAAAATATGTTGCAAGAGAAGAGAACTAGAAAATATCCATCGAATTAACCATTTAACACAAGTATATTGGGAACCAGCAGCACATAGACTTACCTTGCTTAATATTAATACAATCCACAATACAGAACATGGTTCTTAAACATGGAAAATCTAGTAATTGAAGACCACAAGCATGACTGCTAGAAAAGTTGCATCAATGAAAAAGGCCAAAAAAAAAAAAAAAAAAATCCAAGGACAGCATCTACTCGCATGGCAGGAGCAGCCTTGTTCAATATCCCATTAATGGTGCCAGTGTGTGTGTGAGTGAACTAAGGAAGAGGAAGAAGAAGATTAGAAGAAGAGACGAAAAGAAGAGAAGTGACTGATTAGTAGTAGAAAAAGGGGGGGGGAAAAGAGGTGAAGAGTCGAACAAACCAGACTACTGGAGGCAACAGGCAAGGAAAAAGAAGATTAAAAGAGAAGAGAAGAAGAGTCGATACCTCATACCAGAGGCAAGGAAGAAGGTTAGAAGAAGAGAAGAAGAGTCTTGCTACAAGATAGGGAAAAAAAAAAAATCTAAAGACAGCAGCTACTCGCAGCCGTAGGGCAGGAGCAACCATGAAAAAGGAAGAAGAGAAGAAAAGCATAAGAGAAGAAGAGAAGAATAGAAGAACAGAGGCAATAAACCAGAAAAAAAGAAGAAGAGAGGCGATAAACCAGAGGGCACTCGGGCAGAGACGAAAAACCAGAAAACAGAAGAAGAGAAAGAGGCGATAAAGTATAAACCAGAAAAAAAAAGAAGAGAAGAGGCGATAAACCAGGGAAGAAGAGAAGAACAGACCTAGTGACGCCAGAGCAAGGGAAGTAGGGAACACTAGAACAACGATGCTGGAGCAAGGGAACAACACGCCGGAGCAAGGGAATAGCATGCCAGAGTAGATGAGGTCCTAAGGAGAGTCCCTTCCGTCTTCACTTAGTTCACTTAGGGTTCGAAGTTCGAACTTGGTTGAAGAAGGGTTGAAAGATTGAAGTGTCGACTGTCGTGGCCTTCTTTGATCTCTAAGTGAAATATTTTTTTTTTCCTTGGTACAGGTTAATGACAATTATCCCTGCCAAGTGCCAATAGAACTAGTAGAAAAAGAATCAATATACACCTGCTAATAACATTATTATAAATAGAATCAATTTATTAATTAAAAATTAAAACTTAAAAAAAAAAACAAAAAAACAAAAAAAACAAAATGGCAACCGATTTTTCGTTTCAACCACATTAATCGTTGCCAGGGATGATTTGGCGACGCCAATCGACCCTTGGCGGTCGATTAATGTGTGTGAACCTAATCAGTCAATCGATTTGGTCACCCTAAACTGTTGGGACGCCTAATCGGCGCCTTGGCGACGTCGTGACAATTATGCCTAGGCCCTAGGCGACTATTGCCTTATTGCATTGCATGTCGTTTATATATATATATATATATATATATATACTTATTTATGCCAAATAT
>NC_056560.1:15368811-15397274 GCF_013358625.1 Macadamia integrifolia
GGTTTCTTCAACCCTAATTGGACTCCTAGCTGAGCTATCGCTTCTACTTTCTATTTCTTGTTACAGTTCTAGCAGCTTCTTCAAGCTCTGAAACAGTCCTTTTCCAGCATTAATATCCATCAACGCACCACCAAAACAACTTCTCCATCAACCCTTTCGCCTCATCATCTACCATCAGAACCCTACCCATCAAAATATTTTTAAATACTTTTCAGTTTATGTGACACCATATCAAAACCCATCCCAGCCTATCACCTCCAAATTCATGAAACCCTAACTCTATTAAAACAGTTTCCTGTTCCAACCCGCACTACCAATGCCCTCTAATGCCTAGCCCTGATTTATCCTTTGCTTTTTGCACTTTCCAAAACCAAAAGAGCATGTTTTTTCTCTCCTATTTCCAACAGAAGCTAAGGTTGTTCAAGGGTTTTTTGGAGCTTGTTTCACTCTTTGAAGACTTTTAATTGTAGAACCCTAATTCTACATTTAGGATCTTCGGTAGAAAAAAAAAAATCCAAAAGAATGGGATACTTCCTGTAACTGAAGAATATATGATCCAGGTGATGCAGCTCAAAAAAGAAAAATGCTAATAAGATTTAGGTACAGGTCTTACAGGATAACAAGGGTTAGAGAGGACCACTTAAGTCTTGGTCTGTTGGGGACTCATTCACCACTAAAGGATCTCAAACTCACAATTGAGGCTCACCATGGCACACCCACAAGTTCCAGGAAATATAAATCATCAACTCTATCTCTTCAAAACAAAAGATATATATATATATAGGAGAGAGAAAAGAGTCATTGGGAAAGAGCCATTAAAATATGGTGGTCGGAATATAGCCCTTGGAATATAGCATTGAAATATAGCCATTAGAGATGTCTTGGAAAGAGCAAACTTTCAAAAAAGAACAATTGCTTGATATAGATGTTGGAAGAGAGGGAGAAAGTGGAGTGGGTATAAGTGATTATAAATTTATAATCATGACTACATCACCAAGTGAGCAGAACCTTCTATGCGTATCAATGTGATATCATTAAAGAGAAAGGAAAAAAGAGCTGAATGTATTCCACAAATTAATGGGATTGCTATTAGCTTATTACGGCATTATGAAATAAAGATTAACTACTATATATGTTTGCAATCAAACCCAGATAAAAGAACTAAAAAAAAAGAGCAAGCCATAGGAAAAATTCATCGCATCAACTGATTGGCACAATATCAACATAAGAGAAAGAAAAAGATCCCTCTCTTGTCTTTTTTTAATCAATAATGATTCACTGCAGTTGTTAGTGTTCATGGGTGACCAACATGAAGCAGTCTAATGTGGAAATCGGCAAGGCCAACCAAATCCCAGAGCTACAGGATACTCTCAAAAGAAAAACCACAAACAGATCAAGGGTATGATATCGATCTCAGAATTATAGTTTTTTGGGATCAGATCAGAACAGATATAAAATGCTAGTTTAGATGATGAAATAGGTTAGTAACAATATGGAAAATATGTCTGAACACCAAAGAAATCAGAAGCAAAAAGATCCACACTATCGATTTCAGTCTCAGGTCTGAAAACAGGGTAACAGTCACTACAGGACAGAATTCAGGAGATTTTCAATAACTCAAAATCAGATGGTCCAATAAGGCTGAAAATTTGGTCAAGTCTCACAATAGGGGAGGGGCATCTTTGATCCAAAATTTGAGCCTAATCAGATGGTTGGTATGTCCAGGATAGAAGAATTGGAGAGCAAGAAATTCTGGAATTTCTGGGCAGAACCGAGAAAGGACCAGATTCAGTTACCTGTGATGGATTGAGGTTGGAGTTGCAGGTCTTGAACACCTTGAACAGAGAAGCAGAAGATAATAAGGAGAAATAACCCCTCGGGCTTCCCACCACAGAGGATCAGTTGGATTGTCACCAATTCCACCTGTTTTGATCAAACAAAGCAATTCCCAGCAAGGAGAAGCAGCAGCAGCAGCAGCCATGGTTTAATTCTTCAAATCGAAGAGCTATGGGAGCCTCCATGCTTGTATTTATAGTTAAAACAAAAGGGGGGCAAGCCCTCCAATTTAGAAAGTCTCAAACATAGAAACTTCTAATTGGTTGCCTATTACATAAGTTTCTTTAAACTGAAAATAGAAACAAACTAAAAAAGGAACTAATGACTTGCTCAACTAATAACTTAACCTCTAAGAAATAAATAATAACAAAGACTAACAACTAGAACCCAACTAAAATGGAAATTAATGAAAAAAGAAACAAACTAGCTAAACCCGTATACAACCATAATACCCCCAGTTTAGACTAAAAAAGTGGTCCGTTATACTCCAAACCACATGGACTGAAGGTCCAACACATATACAACCTAACCCTAGAGTTATTCCCAATAAAACAAGCCTATTTCAGTGATGAATCTGCATCACAGTCACTAAGGCTATGTTTGGTAGCCAAGAGAAGAAAAGAAAAGAAAAGAAAAAAGAATCTAGAAAAGAAAGGAAAAGAAAAGAGAAGAAAAGAAATGAAATGGTGAGAAAATAAAAAAAAAGGTATGCACGTTTGGTTACCATAAGAAGAGAAGAAAAGAAAACTTTTTATATTTTCTCATTATTTTTTTTTGAGCAAAAGAAAACTTCACAATTCCCAATGTAAAATTTGAAATTCAAAAACTGAATATTCTCTTGGTTTAGGACATACCAAGCATAAAGAGAACTTCCTAAACCAAGAAAAAAGTACAAATTTCTCTTGTATAAATTTTGTCCTTTTTTCTTTCCTTTTCTTTTCTTTTCTTGGCTATCAAACACAGCCTAAAGGACAAACTCTGTGGTCTAGGATGAAGTGACCTTGTATTGTCACAAACTGTAAACACCGCACATGATGTCTTAATCAGCAAGTACTGATAACCATTGCAGTAGAGTAAAATCTAGGAGTGGGTAAAAGCAACCATGAATGCCACTACTTATCCCTCAACGTGCAAAAGAGAGAAAAACTAATGATTAAGATAATGAAAAACTAACGATTAAGACAATGGAATCTATTCAAAAGTTCAGATTTATAAGTATAAACTAGAAAGTTTTTATTGGAAATTAGCTCCACAGAAGGGATATCAATCGGAGATGTTCTTGATGCCAAACTACATGCCGAGTAACTCCACAGTAAGATACATTGAGAAAAAGATATGAAGCACATATAGAATTCTATCAAACAAAGAAAATCACCATGAGGGGGTAGTTTTCAATGGAATATGTAGATAAGGAGAACAACTAAAGGAGATTCAGTAAATAAATATAAGATAGAAACTTACACCAAAGTAAACTACATATGATAAATCCTTTAAGAACTAGCACTCTCTTTCTAATTAGGGTAATTAGAAATGTGTTAGGCTTGCAGGAAAACTATTCTCATCACAAAAGGATCAGTTAAGACTGCTCAGTCGAGCTTGGCCAAAGAAGACTGAAACACCTCTTGCAATACAAATGTCCATCACTCCTGTGGACAGAAGTTCATGACCACAAACTCCAACAAACTGTGGTAAGATCCTAGCATAGAATTCCAAAATTCAAAAGGTAGGATGGGCAATTGGGGATTGGGTGGCTAGGCGCACGGTCCCATGTTCGAGTCCCCATCTGTGCATCTGCGATTTAAGTGGAGACCGTGGAGGTGGGTTGCTGCGCTAGTCTCCCCAAGGATTAGTCGAGGTGCGCGTAAGCTAGCCTGGACACCTTGGTTAACCAAAAAAAAGAAAATCAAAAAGAAGCATTTTAGACATTGTGATTGATATATAAAAACAGCAACATGCAATCTTAAGTAGTTGCCTAACTGCATCATACAAGCAAACCATCCATTCCTTCACCATTGGCTTACGTGAAGTTCGACATGGTTACATATCTTAGTTGGAAGATCAGATAACATAGGCTACAGAACCAAAAGAAAAGGTAGGATCCTTCTCTGTACAAATTCATTGGTGTGCAGACATTGAGTATTGCACAAAGGGATTGGTTCCGACTCTGATGTGAGCATGAAAAAGAGACATTGGATATCAAGAAAAATGCTTTAGTATTTGCTTCATTGTAGTTCTCAAACTAGTCTTGAAAAACTCTAAGAAATACCCTTTATCTCCATAATTTTCTAATAGTTCCCTTGAATTCTCACTTATGTTCATTTGACTTTACTAGTTTAATCCAATCAACCAGTCCTTGCAATAATATCATACAATTCTTGTGGCTCTGTGGATGGCTCATCTAACTTAAGAATTCTGTTTGGGATTGCTTTCCCGATTGATCTACTGTTAAAGTCTCCCGGTCTCAGATCATGCAGCCATGAGATTCCAAAAACAAACAACACGATCTCAATCATCCTTAGCCAGCGAAGGAAAATCAGTAGTACTTGAATTATAAGTTCTCACCTTCCCTTGACTAATCAGTCTACCAAGCTCTTCAATGGCAAGTGATGCTGTGCTTCCTGTGCCCAGACCAACCACCATTCCGGATTTAACAAGTCCCACAGCCTTCTTTGCAAGAGCACGCTTTGAAGCATCCTGTGCTTCATGAGTTATATCTACGATTTTCATAGGAATGTCATTTTCAGCACTTATTTAGAATTAATTTCAACTGCAGGATAGAAAGAAACAAGAATAGTGAAGCACAAATCATCCAATTTGTAACAAACCTTACCACAATCGAAGTAGGAAACCTACTCTACGTAGTCTAATCTACTGAAAACTAGCTACTACTAAGAATAAAACATAAAGCATAATAAGAAACAATGCTAAGGATATTCCACCTATCATGGTACATATCTTAACAAACTTTTAATACTTATATTTGTAAAGATGTATGCATATTCTTATGTAAGCATTTCCAAGTCATCAAATTGTAATAAAAAAAAAAAAAAAACACAGCATCTAGAGTTCTTGATCTTATGTTATAGTCTATCCACAAGGTATTAAAAGATATGTATATATGAGTAAAGAAACATCAAGTAACAAAAGCAAGTAGCACAGATATGTCTGTCCAAACATCCAGGAAGTTCATTCAAGCATTATGATCACACCCAAAATGAACATAGTGCGGTATTCAACTCCCCGTACACATAATTCTTGTTGACACAGAAAAAATTGAAATTCAAAGTCAAATTCAAAGGCCAGTGGAATTCATATACAGTTTCCAAATGGCAAGCTAAAGAGAAAATACAGCCGTTTATCAATGATGAACCAAAAAGATAATTTAAACTAATCCAAAAATCTAAAGAAAAAAAAAATCAGCATGAATTTCATCTACAAAATTGCAATAGCTTTGCTCGACACCACATGCGATCCAAACTCTCGAAATTCCCCATCAATAATTTGGCAACTCAATCAAAACCAAAAACTAAACTTTCAGTAGAAAAATTATAAGGATAAAAAAGAACAAACGCCCATGTTTCTGAGAATTACCGTTTTGGGAGATTGCAGAGATGGACAAATTGAATCCCCTTCTCTTGAAGAAACCACAGAACTTACTTCCATTTATAGAATGGTTGCTTCTGGGGAAGAACGGATATTTATCACCGGCTGTTAGCTGCTTAAAAGAAATGACTCCTTGCATTGAAGAACAAACGGGAAGCTAGGGTTTCAATGCTTGATTTCTGCAGAGAAGCAAAGCAGCTCCAGGTGGAAGATGATGAGACCAACAAATTTGAGGGAAGTAGGAAGAATCCAAAAGAAAGCCTAGCGTTCGTAGTATGATCACTCACTCTCTAAACCTTTTGCAGTGTGATACTGTGATTCAGTCCATTTTGTTGACTTCGTGCGAAAAGTGATTAGAGCAGAGTTTAAGGGCCCGTTTGATAACGTAACCAGAAATGTGTTTCTGTGTTTTCTTGTTCTCAGAAACACAGAAATGGCATAAATACCGTTTGATAAAAGTGTTCTGTTTCACTTGTTTCTTGAAACATAAATTGAAATTTATAACAATTTATGCTTCAAGAAACATGAATGACGAAACAAGTTTTACTTGTTTCGCTCGTTTCTCGAAACAAAAATGGGGCACAAAAAATCGATATTGAAGACGGAGTTTGGCATCACTACCATCACTACCGTCTCCGACTAGCTCCGTCTACAGAGTTCCTCTCCATCTTGTCAGTCGTCGTCGATTTAGGTTTCTTCCCGCAGATTCTGATGAGGCACTGTCATCTTCCTCGTCGACTCTGCTACTGTGTCTGATAAGATTGGAGCAATTGGCGCTAGCAGTCTTGACTTGAGGAGGATTGTGATCCATGACTATCAAATTCACCATCCCGTAAGAATTATCCATGGAGGCTGAGCTCTGGCTGGGCAGAGGCGCCGGCGGCGGAGCTTGATAAAGCATTTGGGAAGCAGCGGCAGAGTATCCATTCTGCTGAGGAACAACCTCAGATGCTTCGTGCTTCATGGATGCTACGAATTGAGAATTTCTCTGATTAACCGCTCTGGTGGGAGTCACCGATACTGCGGGAGACTTGTCGCCGATCTCACGGATATCATGTGAGGGAGGTCCAACGACACCGCCACCACAAGACAAGAACCTCACAAACATGCTCTCCGCTTCGGGACTTGAAGAACGAGGTTGTAGGAAATCATCAGCTCCTCCTTCTCAGTCTTCGCTGCTACCGTCCACGTAATTTGCAAGCAGGGGGCTCGGGGCAAAGCAAAATTGCATCAGACCGGAATTCAACTCTTGCTGCTGCTGATGGCGATCGGAAACCATGGTTTCTCTACTTTTCTGTTGCAGTTCTCCTTCCGAATGCTTGGAAGTCGAAGGGAACAGAAGATCCATGTCTTTTGAGGATGCTAAAGACGCATACATCCTTGATGATCTGAACTCCAAATTCATCCTTGATGATCGACCCCTCAATTTGCTGCCAAGAAGCATCAGCTTCTGACGCCTGTCTTGTTCAAGGAAATAGTCGGCTGTCACGCCGAAGCATCTATTTCTTCAAGCAAATGGCCGCCGATCGTTATCCACCGGAATGTAAATACAACACTGTAATCATCCAATCAAACGGAAACAAGGTTTATCAAACACCCAAAATTCTGTTTCTGTTCCCAGAAACGGAAATTTCTGTTTCTGTCGTTTCTTGAAACAGAAACAGCAGAAACGTTATCAAACGGGCCCTTAGACTTATAATGTTTAGCCTGATATTTAGGCTTTGAAAACTTAGAGAGTTTCTTATGAGGTTTCTTTGAGCCTAAAGGGCAAACCTTTTCAAACCCAAATTGATCACAGAAATCTCCACGTTCTCGAAATCCAGCTTGTCTCTCTTTAGATAGTTGTTTCTTAAGTTTAAGGTCTGTGCAGAATTGAAGACCTTCATTGCATACTTCAGCAGCTAATTCCCCGTATGTGTATTGCTCGAAGGGAATAGTGCCATTATGCTTTGCTTTTAAGTCTATACCTGACCTTTTGAGCAAATAAAGGAGGTAGACCAGAGAGAAACTTTTCTTTCCATATGGAATTTTTACAATCCTGTCTAGAAAAGACTTAAGCAAAAAAGATATCTCTATACCATTTATAATGAGATAGTGTAGGACATCGAAGATTCATTAATTGTTCTCTTATTCGATCAGCTAGGATTTCAGCTGGTCCAACAAAATGAAGAGTTATAGTGTAGACTAAAGTATTAACCCCATCTTCTTGGTCAACATAAACAGTTCACTGGGTAAATTTACCATCAACTAATTGTTCAGTACGCTGTTGTGGAACACAGGTCATAGTACCTATAATCTGCTGTCTAACATCTTCAAACAGATAAAAATCCCACCAACTACGAAGTTGGCCGAAAAATCCTATTACTATCATTTTAGCAACATCTGAATTAGATGAATGATTGAGTTTTACCGCTGTGGCATACATAAGCATCTGTTTCAGGAGATTGATGATTTGATATTCAGACAAACCATCAATATTCCACTCAAAAATAGTATTACCATCGATCAGGAAATTTACAGGTTCTCCTTCTACTTCAAATTGAAGATTGACAGAAGAAGGTCGAGGTAATAATAATTTGTAGGAGCGGTAGGCATAACTTTTCGAGCTCTTCTCATAACTTGATTAAGCTGAGAAAGAGACTCAGGGACTGCTGCTTGTTGAGGTAGCATAGATTGGAATTCTTTCTCTGCAAAGTCTATTTCGGAATCAGAAGGTTCAGCAAGAGAAAGAGTTAGGGCCTGACTATCTTCTAATTTTCCTTTAGTAACCTGGAGCTTCTGGAGTCGAGTAACTATTTCATCAAGAATGGTAGACTCCATTTTATTTTTTGGAATTTCCAGGGCTGGAGGAGGTTTAAATAAGACAGACTGGTTACTTCTAGGTTGAGAAGTAGAAGGCTCTTTTGGAGTGCTTCTAGGTTGAGAAGCAAAGGTTGGCCAAACATGCTCATATTTAGCATGAGAGGTAGACGGAGTAGAGCTCTTTAAGGAGTCTACTATCGTCTCAATACGATTACTTTGGCTTCCAATAGACTAAAGACAAAGATTAGTAAAGTTATTTTGTTCAACAACTTGACTAAGATGAAATTCAGTCAGAGGAGCAGAAGTTCGACTTGAAGTTTTAAGCGGAACAACCAATCTGTTTTCACCTATTTTTAAGGCTTGAAATGGAGAATGAATAGATTCAATTTCTGTTCCGTCCTTCGAGAGATAAGTAGTGGTTACCTTCTTGATCTCACTAACCTAATGAGAGTTAGAGGACTTATTAAGAAGATAAAGTTTTAACCACGAGAAAAAGGGAAGATTTATTTGATGAGTTTTCATATGAGAAACCCATTTCTCATAAAGCTCCTGCTGCTCAGAATTAGAAGGATAATGTTCTTCGAAGATTTTTCTTTTTTCCTTCATTCTTAGCGGATCTATATTCCTGAATTAAGAATTTCTTATTAATTTGGAATTTGGGTTCTTCTATGATATGAAGCATTTGGATTCCTGAGGTGGCTTGCATATCAGATAGAGTCAGAGAAGAAGACCCAGTTTTCCTATTAATAGGAGTAAGAGGAGGCTGGAATTGAGCCTGGGATTGGTCTCTTTGCAGAGGACCATAAACAGGTTGATTAACCTGGGGAGGTGTACGATTTGTACCCTGAAGATTTATAAGTCCATCATAATTCTCATTCTGAACTCTAGAAGTAGAAGCATGAGAAGGCGCTTGAAACAAAGGATATTCAAAAGAAGAAGAACTTATAGAAGAGGTGGATCTCCTAGGATTATAAGATCTACGGTCAAAAGTAATTTCAACATCACCAGAAGGAAGCTGAGTGATGCATGATGGAGAAGTTCTCATGGTTGGCTGAGGTTGAGCCACAGAGGTTAAGGTCCAAGAGTCAGGAAGATTGACTTCTGACCATCTGATACATCTAGGCACAAAAACTTGAGATCTGTCAGAGTTGGCTTGAAAACAGACGGTTTGTCCTCTTGGATCTATAACCTTAGCATTTGGGGCACAGGTGGTCATTGCTTTGTAATAGATACGATAGATTATGGTGATATTCTGTGTTCCAGGTTGAATATCATAGCCATAAGTCTGTAAAGTAATGACAACACCATTTAATATATTTGGATCTGTGAGGAACATGGTAAATTTGGTCTACTTTGAAAATAGACAGGTCCTTCACAGAGGCTGGTTTTAACAACACCCATCAGAGATTCATTGAAATTATTCATTCTGGCATCTCTAATGGCAGCAAAAACCACACTATTTAACCCTGGGAGTGTTAAGGGTTTCAGGGCGACCGGAACTAGGTCGATGTGGATAAATTTAAATCCACGCTCTCTATGCCTCTAGATCTGAGAGCTGGTCAAGACTTGAATTTGCTCTTGATCAGAAGCAAGAGTATGTGTGCTTTTGCATGTCTTAATAACATAGTCACTATGAAATGCGAAAATACCTTTATGATATACCTCAGATTCAGGTATTTTGGGAATGGTATAATTATTTATAGCAATTTCAAGGTTACGAAAAACCACTTCTTCGGAATTATGGATTGAGTCTTGAGTCCTTCCGGATGTGCTAGCCTCAGAAGATGAAGATCTTCGAGAACTGGAGCGAAAGTATGAAGCCATGCTATAGAGGTTCGAGTCAATAAGGGTCTCTGGTCAATATATCCTACTATCAATACCTTTTCGCCTTCAAACGCCTATCTAAGGCAACACAGCTGAGTACGACTTGGGTGTAGGTCGACACGACTTGGGTGTAGGTCTATATGACAAAGGGTGAAACACTACCAACTTAATGGTCCTTACAACTTTGGCACCTATTCTAACTTGGCTCTGATATCGTTTACTGCCAGGATCACATAGATCGAATTAAGCAGCGAGGGAAGCTATCAGGCTAAGAAGATTTCTTTTCTTAGTACAAAGCCTGGATAATTCAAGGGTTTCTAGCCGATGAAGGGTGTAGAAGTGGTCTGAATTTTCAGGAAATAAATGAATATAAAATTCTATATAAGTATAAGAAAGATCAATTAAACTATCTACGAAAGCGATCTCTTCTTTTAATTTTCTAATTGCAAACATAATACATGGAATTTAAAGTAAGGAAGATAGACTTACATGAGAAACTTTGGTTTACAGACAAACAGTAGAAAGAAACACTTCTTGATTTACAAACTCACAAAGCTCACAAAATGTTTATAGAACACTCCGAAAATTTTTTACAGACTCTCTAAAACTCTATATCTGCTAGTTTGTGGTAGTTTGTGGTGAATCATGGTCTTTCATGGATGAGGAGCTCCCCTTTTATAGCTGGCGGACACCAAACTTCAACAAATTGTGGTTGAGAGATGTTGATGGGCCTTGATGGAGATGGCGTCGAATAGGCATCTAATCAACCGAAAGTGAAAGTTGAACAGCCTCAAGATAAGGTATTGCTTTCAAAAGTAAATACACCTAATAAGATGTGGGATGGTGATCAGAAGCTAATAAGCTTCAACCGAAAGATATTTTGTCGGTAGTCCAGGTGTGTGACTGAAATTAAGCCACGAAAAGATTCTTTGGCATTCCACGTGGGAGGACCCACTGTTTTCCAGAAGAGTCTTAGTAAGGTGAATTATTAAAGTGTCCACCCATGACACTGACTATAATTCGTTTATAGTGCTGCGTGACGTATGCCAAGACGTCAGTCTGACAAGAGTGGCATTAGGTGTGGATGCTTGACACCTGGCAAGAATCAGAATAGCGTGTCTGATTAGCACGGCACTTGGTCATTCAAGCTCTTCTTTTCGTCTTCCTTTTCAGTATGGGAGGAAGATTGGGGTGACATCGTGAGACAAAAAAATAAGTTTTTTTTTGAAGCGTTGATCAACCAAAGTTCACCTTTCCACTAACTGACTCGTCGGATTGCCCTTTCTGACCCTACAATTCGTCTCGTTCACTCACTGGGAAAGGAAAGGGAAGACGCATGTCTTGCTCGAAAGCATCATCGGATGCAGTCTAAGAATCCTTTATTTTTAGGCTTTGATCATCTATGGGCTACCGACTGCCTTCACTTACTGCTGAGGGGAGTTTGTGCCTAACTTTCGTCCTACTCTTCCCGCTCGGCTAATAGAACCTTCTTCAAAAAGGTTGGTAAGAATATTCTGATGGGTTTTAATGCCACAAGTTGGGTAAAACAAATGTGATTACAAAACTCTATGTGGACTGAAATGGGGTAAGAAAATATGGTTTTTAATGTTAGTGTTTCAGAAACAGTAAGATTTTAAGATGCTGGTGAAAAGGATTAGAGTTCTACAAATTATAAAGAAAAGAGAAAAATATGGCTTCTTGTGTGACAGAGAATATGTTTATAATATGGAGAGTAAGAAACAAAAGGAAAATGGAATTAACAAGATGAGCTTTTACATTTTCAAACTTTGGACACTCACTCCATTAATGTATAACTTTATAATCTCAATTTCAGATTAAAATTTATAATCACTCACTTCCAAGGAAAAAATCCTTAGGTGAAATGATGTTATCTAAGGAAAAGAAATGAACTTAATAATAACTTTGAAGGAGTATATGTTTATGTGGTTGTGCTTATTTCTCTCCTACTCGGCAAAGACATTTCTCTCCTCCTCCACCGGGCAAAGACATGAAACTAGTATCTCTTTCTTCTAGGTCCACGAGGGTCAAATCAGGTACTGACCTGATAAGAATTTCTGCTGAAATTTTTTATTTGAGTGGTCAGTGCTTCCCCAATTTGTTTTTTCTTGGGAGCATGTTGCCCTAGCATTGCCGAGATACAATTGTTAGCTATTAAGTTTAAATTAAAAATCCAAATTTATTGATGTCCATATTAAAAATCCAAATTTATTATTTGATCGGTAAGAATTACCCATTGCCAAAAATCAATTCATCCCAAAAAGAAAACATCTTGAAACACATAAAAGAAAGAAAGGTGACTAAATCGTAAGACAAACCTACAAAAATGGAGTGAAGTTTACCTGATATCAAATTGCAATGAAGTCTATTAAGTTAGATCATTTTCTTTGTAAAACCCATATTCAAAGTACATCATGAGTATATGATAAATAATACTTACCAAATAAATTTTGACTTCCTCCAATATCTTAATGTTCAAGTTCCATCACCATTTTTCTAACAGATTTGATTTGAGAGAGAAAATCTCCTTGGGATGAATTATATCCAAAGCAATATATTTTTTCACATCCCAAAGTCGGTTACTCGTATTGCCCCATTCTGTTTTTATGCAATGAAGCATTCAAGCCTCATGACCCTTAAATTCTGTTGGGCTGTGAACCCATTTGAAGAGATGTCTGGATAATGAATTTTATTGTGGCATAGGCCTATATCACAACCTATTACTATTTCATTTTATAGGAAAATCAATTTACATTTGAACACGGTTCATGCAAATGGGCATTGGTCTTAAAGGGGCAATGACTTTGTTATACATGATCATAACAATAATTCTGAAGTGAGTGAGATAAATTGGAGCATTGCCTTATTTCTTTAGCCCCATTTCTTTACCATTATTTCATTTCATTCACTCATAGATCACTTAATTTGTCTTGATGAAAGATGTCTTCTTTTTTTTTTTTCTTTTCTTTTTTTCTTTTCAATGAAAAGATTTAATATTTGACTCAGACCAGGTCGATCGGACGGCATACGAATGATGCTATTCAATTATAGTCACAATCGTCCCTAGACACAGCCGCGTTTAACCTTCTCCACGTTTCTTGGCCCTTTTTTCACTCCAGGAATCTTGAAATTCTAGTAATTCAAACTCAATCTGAAATCTTCCAAACATACTTTGGATAATTGAACCATTCTCATTAAGGGTTCGTATGTTTTGTAACCAGTCTTTTTTGCCTTATGAAAAATGATATAGCAACATAACAAAACACCAAATAAGAAAATTCCTAGGTGTGCATTGCGAAGATGAAATTACTTTTAGCCATACTTGGAAGGAATAGAATGGAAGATAAACCCATAATTTCAAGGAGGCTAATGTTATTGCAGATTATTTGGCAAACGATGCAGCGAAACCAGGGGTGTCGGGTTCGAATGTGTGTTTTTCGCCGCACATTGTGGATATCTTAACAAGAGACTCAGATGGTTGACCTCATTATAGGTTCAAGTAGTGCGCTGCCCTTTCTCCTGCTGATGGCAATGCCAAAGGAGGGAGAGGGGAAAGCAGTTTTTGAGATGTCTTTATAATTGTTTTGGTTTTCTTTATTTTTCAAAGTTATTAAAATTACCTTTAGCGAAAAAAATAAAAGGAAGGATGCCGGGTTTTGCCCTAATCATATTTCTCTTAATGGTGTTTTTTCTATTGTCCAACAGTTGATGCTTAAGAACAGTGTTTCAAATGAGGAAGTTAGAAGAGTGGTATTTGCAATGAAGGATTTTAAAGCTCAGGGCCTGATGGATTTGGTGCTAGGTTCTTTAAACATTCTTGGGATTTTAATTTCTTATATATATATATATATACACACACTAGTAGATACACAAGTATTTACTAGTGTGTATTTACTGAAATTTTGCAAATATACTTTGGATAACTAAATCATTTTAATTAAGGGTAGGTATGTTTTGTAACCTTCTTACGAACAGAATTTGTAACCAGTCTTTTTTGCCTTACGAAAAATGATATAGCAACATAATAAAACACCAAATAGTGTAATTTCACCCTTTAGAGGTGTTTTGGTCATTTTAAATCAAAAAATGTTTAAAAAATATTTTAAAATCATATTTGCTTGTCTCACCATATTTGATAATATATTAGCCATATGCCAATGTTTTAGTCTATATTATGTAATCTTTGTTTAATTATTATATGCATATTCCTATTTTTCATATTTAGGAAATATGAAAAATAGCAGTTTTAGAATGTAAATCTCATTATGGTACGAATGATTCAAAACAATATTTCACAAAAAAAAAAAAAATCATTGTGCATATTTTTATGAACTTTATTAAAAAAAATGTTTGTTTAATTATTATATGCATATTTATTTGATTGGGATTTATGATGATAACCATTAGAAAATAATGGAAATTGTACTATGATGTTTTTTTATTTTATAAAAAATCATGAACTCTCTCTTAATTATTTTTAGTGCATATAATTATGATTAAAATATTTTCTCAAAATTTCCATGTGCATAAATATGTAGTTAAGGTCCATTTCGCATAAATGGTCATTTTTGCCACTTAGGGATAATTTGGTCATTTTACCATTTTTGGCATATCATATCATGAAATTGATTTCATTCATGCAGACTTTTAATTTAGGTATCCCAAACTCGTTCTCTTGCATTTAGGGTAGTTTAATGATCTTTTTAACCATTTTCACCCCTTGGGGATATTTGGTCTTTTATACCACATTATGTACTTGAGGAACTAAATAGGTTTTTCACTTGCTATTCTTTATACATATCAATGATAAATTAGAATTATTTCATTCATTTTTTGAAATTTCAAATCATTTTTCTGCATTTGTACAATTTTTTTTTATTAGACGCATTTTGGTAAATTCACAGATGCTTTTTTGTGAATATTTTTATTATTTCCTTTCAATTTTTTTAACTTCATTAAATCATGTGTTAGCTAATTTTAAAATTCAAATGTAGTATCATGCATTTATCTTGCATTAAGTTGGATGTTTTTACGTTTTTTTTCCTTTACATTAAACCTAGTTTAGGTATTTTAATTTTTTTTCGTACAAATTTGGCCTTAGGAATTTGACCTTGGAGTTAGGGTTTTTAAATTAGGTAAAATGTGTTAACTAAACCAATTAAGGTTCATAATGTACTTAAATATCTAACCTTGGGTTAGTAATTAGGATTGAGGCATTAATTCTAATTAGTTTAAGGAAAAATAAGCATAAAAGGCAACGTGGCCTCTGCACCCAAACATGGAGGGGTGAAATGACTACTTTACCCTTCATGAAAATTTGAAATTCCACCATTGTTGATACTTCTATGCGCACTTTCATAGATTCCTACACTAGCATAAGGGTCAAGATAAGCTAAATCTTCCAAATTAGATTAATTAGATGTTTAACATGAATAAAACAACAAGTATAGAACAAGAGTTTGGTATAACAAGACTGGTTTCAACCGGGGATTCTAGAGGTGCCTAACACCTTCCCCTAGTGTAACCTCACACTAATCCATTTGATGCATTTCCTTCCCTAGAAGGGAGAGAATTTATGAGTCTTAAACTTTGATATACTCCTCCATTCCTTTGAGTGTATTTCGAATTTTCATCCATTGTACCTACACCAGGGGTGGGTTGCCAGTTTGGACCTCCCTACACCCCACCCTATCTAATATACTAAAATATGGTAGTAGAATGTAATAAGTATGGCTAACTCTCTTGGCCCCCTCTTTGCCCCTCAATGGGTCCCAATTGTGTGCTTTCTTTTGAGATTCGGACTCTGGATCTGTCTAATTTGTTTCCTTATATTTCTCCAGTCACTAGTCAGTTTGATGCGATATTTGAGTTAAGCTTCCGTCTGTGTTGCAATACTGCCTTGGATATTAAATTATAGAAACCATTCAGATTTGCCGACTGTGCCAAACGAAAGATATTGGAAATCTGGTGTGATCGTGTACATCATCTATAACCTCCCATGTCCCTTAGCAATCGAGAAATCTCTTGCATATCGGAATTATAATATGGTGGAATTACTTAGGCTCTGTAATGTAACATTTCTGTTTTAAAAAACAGATTTTGGGTCTAGCATAGTTTTTTGTATTTCTATGTTTTTGGAGTACTGATTCTGTACCTTAAATGTTGTATGATAATGTTGAAAAAAAAAAAAATATAGTTTCTGTAACTAGAAAGAAATAGAAATATGTATGATTCACACTTGATAGAATCATTTCTATTGTGAAATAAATAATTACGTAAAATACCACTTACACCATAGGAAATAATGAATTCAATAGTTCAACATTTCAAGTCTTACTAGAATGAATTACATAATCGTGGTTCTCATAAATTGCTAAGATTCTTGATCATTGAAAATAGGTACAAATCAAATGAATTCCCCGCCCACACAGTAATCCAGACTACAACTCAACCATGTATCAAAAGGGCCATGAGTTCCAACTAATTCAAACTATCCCATCTAACGCTTTTCTATGTATGGGCTAATACCAATTATTGTGTAGGATCGGATTAGTGTTTGGGTGTTGATCGGCATGTTGGGTTGGACGAAGACTGGTTTAGGATTGATCCCCTAATGGGAACTTAGGTTTTCAGTTAACCGCCTTAAAGTGTAAAGACCAGTGGACTTCTTACCATTGGGTCCTATTATGGGAGAGTCACACTTGTATTCTATTTCAGAGTTAGTCCCTGCTCCTCATCTATATAAAGGAAGCAACACCCATTAGTTGTTATCAATTTGACAATTTACATAGAGAGGGGAGCAGACAAGACTAACAAGGAAAGAAAGCTTAGTGTCACAGCCTTAGACCTTTCTAAGCAACCGCGTCGGCACTTAGCACTCTCACTAGCACTAAGTCAGCCTAACCACCCTCCTTAAGGGATTTGGGAAGAGAAAAAATGAACACAAGAGTGAGTTTGGGAAGAATGAACTTGTATTACACTAGAGAACTCTTAAGTACAAGGCTTGAGAACTCCCTTGCTTGGTTGAACACTCTTGGTTGGTCCTTTGTGAGTGCCTTTGCCAAATGAGGCAACACCTATTTATAGGCATCCCAAATTACAATGGATGGTTAAGATATTTACAAATGTCCTCCATCCAATGGTTGGGGAGGAAACTAGAAGCTTCCCACCTCCTTAGTGGAGAATTCTAGAAATCTCTCCCAAAATATCTCTTATAAATATCTTCTATAAATAAAATATCTAGAGTTACTACACCTTTGTAGAAAACTCTAGAACTTGGACCTTACTTAGCCCATTGGCCTAAGTCCATGCGCTTGGTGGGCTAGGCCCGTGGGCCTATGTTGGGCAGGTCGTGACACTCTCCCCCACCTAAATTTGTGACGCCCTTGTCACAACCTCCTTGTGGTACTTTTATTCATGAGCCATCTTAGCATTGCCAGTTGTCTCCCATCTCGTCTCGCTCTCTGGTCGCCCCTTCCACTTGACTAAATACTCCATATAAGGAGGTACTTTGTGTCTCTGGATGATTGGATCAGCAACCAAATTAGCCTCCCTCTTGAAAGGAGCAATGCCCATTGGGGCTTTTGTTGTAGTCACATAACTTGAGTCTCCTACAACGTCATCTGGTTGTCTCCGTCCTCTTGTTTGCATCATCCTCTTCTTGGCATGGAGCAAACCATCTTGCTCCCAAATTCTCCTTGTCTTGCCCTCTCGTGTAAGGGCAAGTAAGCAACTAGCCCCTGGATGGTGTTGGAGAACTCCTTTTGTCCAAAGGATCGTCTCGACCCCTCGAGCAACATCAGTTATGGGACGATCCTAGGAGTTGACGACCTTGAGCCACATGGTTGTCACATGTTCAACACCCTCTTTGGCCCCGATGTTCATCTCGACCACTCGAGCAACATCATGTATAGGGCATTCTTTGGAGTTGATAGCTTTGGGACACCCTTCCACCTTGGACACCCTTGGTCCAAGTTCTTTTGACTCCTCCGTCAAGGTGAGGTTGTGTGTGGCTCCCGTATCTGCCTTCACCTGTGTGGGCTTCCCATTGATGCACACTTTACCACACATCAGTCCTTTTTGAGAGTTAGGGGCCTCGACCCCTGTCTTGCCCCTGGTGGCACTGTGCTGTATTGGTGACCCCATGCAAGGTGGTTCTTCCTCTTGGCCCTCTTCCTCTAATAGGGAACTGAGAGCTTTCCTCCTGGGGCAATCCCAAAACCAATGTAGCTCATCACATAAGAAGCACTTGTCTCTAGGCTTGAATCGGTCCCTCTTATCACGCTTGTGCCTTAGTGCTTCTCCTTTAGAGATGTCAGTGGAGGGAGTGGCTTCCCTCGCCGCTATCCTCCTCGTAGCCCAACATTCCCATACTTCTTCTCCAACACGAGCTTTCACCTTGTCCAACGCCTTGCACACTTGAGCCTTCAAGGTGGCAACCATCTCCTCTTGGTTACTTACTATGGTGTTGAGAGTACCTTGTAGGGACCCCTTGAGCTCCCCCATCTGGCCATCAAGCTCCTCCCTAAGCTCCATATGGCCTTTGAGCTCCTCCCCACTTTGCTCCGTAACATCGAGGTACCCCTTTGCCTCAGCCAATACTTGCTCCCCTAGAGCTAATCGAGGCTCCATAGTAACGCCAACGTCGACGAACTTTCCTTCACCCTGTCTTTGCTTACTTGTGTAGGTGTTGGTCTCTATTCCACAGTGTTAGCTCGCTTGTCTCTTATCCCACAAGCTTGGCTTCCTCGCAACCAAAGCTCTGATACCACAACTGTCACGGCCTTAGACCTTTCTAAGCACCCGTGCTGGCACTTAGCACTCCCACTAGCACTAAGTCAGCCTAACCACCCTCCTTAAAGGATTTGGGAAGAGAAGAAGTGAACACAAGAGTGAGTTTGAGAAGAATAAACTTGTATTGCACTAGAGAACTCTTAAGTACAAGGCTTGAGAACTCACTTGCTTGGTTGAACACTCTTGGTTGGTCCTTGGTGAGTGCCTTTGCCAAATGAGGCAACACCTATTTATAGGCATCCCAAGTTACAATGGATGGTTAAGATATTTACAAATGTCCTCCATCCAATGGTTGGGAAGGAAACTAGAAGCTTCCCACCTCCTTAGTGGAGAATTCTAGAAATCTCTCCCAAAATATCTCTTATAAATATCTTCTATAAATAAAATATCTAGAGTTACTACACCTTTGTAGAAAACTCTAGAACTTGGACCTTACTTAGCCCATTGGCCTAAGTTCATGGGCTTGGTGGGCTAGGCCCGTGGGCCTATGTTGGGCAGGTCGTGACATTAGGAAGAAGATTGAACACAAAGAAAAAGACAAAGCTTGTGAAATCTTCTCAATACGATATGGATCCGGGTATGTGTTAGTTAGATTCATGATTGTATTATTGTTTTTTTATTCATTGATCCGTCATATTGATCCTATAATATATTCTTACATTTTAATGTTTTCAACAAGGTCAAGCAAGTGCTACATAGTACAATGATATCTAAATTCAGAAAATAAGATCCCACTCAAGTTTCAGAGATGCTTCAGTCATACCTGCTATCCCAGTGCCAAGACCATCTCCTTTCCCTTCAACCATGGAAGCTCAAAAGAACAAGCATGCATGTTAGCCTTATTTCTATCTATTCAATTAAGCTTGTCTCCTCTAATAGACTACATATTTCTAGTGTTGAAGAATGGTCCAAAACAACAAAATTGAAGAATTTTCAAATTTTGATCTAAAACCATGATCAACCCAACACTCCATTTTGGATAAGGTTTCAAGAACCAGGGTTTCGCACATGGTTTGAAGAATTTGCTGCAAGTATTTGGGTTTTCCAAAGACTTTAGAGAGCAGCACATGAAGTCTATTAAAGTCAGTCAATTGTTAGATATGTTTGGGTTTTCGCCAACATCAATGAAGTTTGAACGGCACATAACACCTCCTCCAACTTTCCCCTTCACCAATTAATTAATCAATGGGAAAAGGTGTACTATGGTCCCTCCTTTTTCTCATTTTCCTTTTTCTTCAGAAGCTTTCCTTTCCTTCCGAAAGCCTATATTGTAGCAGATAGTATCTCTCTGCAAGAAACTATCTACCTTGGACGAACTTGAAGAGTCTGTGAAAGAAAGCAAACAGAAAATGGCGGAGTCAAATCATAGGTAAGTAGACGTTACCAACAATATTAGATGCGACGTATTAAATCGTCAGTTTCAGGGAAGACGTTGCTCTAAAATACACTTTGTTAAGTTTGACTCGAATTCTTGACCCATTTTAAAGATTGATTTGATTTGACATATTTTTTGTGGTGATTTGAATGAGAAGTTTTCTAAGATCTATGATGGAAGCAGAGGAGTTAGATCAATAGTCCATCACTGATCTCGTATGGGGGTGCGGGTTCGATCGGATCGACTGTGATCTGATGGGTCGACTTGTGACTTGGAGTATATAATGTATTGCTGCCATGTTGAGAAAGGTCATTGTATTTTGGGGATTTTGTCAAGCTAGGGCTTTAGGGCGAGTTTTCTCGTTGCTGCTTGAGTAATATTTCTTCTGCATAGTGAAACATCTTCTTTTTTGCCCGAGGACATAGCATACCACCCTGGTGTGTGAATCTCGTTAAATCTCTGTGTCATGTGGATCTTTTGTCTATTTATTTTTCGTATTTCTTGGTGTTTGATCTAACACTCTAGAACAATTGGTTCCACTTTTAAAAAATGGAAAGCAACTGGTTTTAGAGTTGACTGATCAGAAGCGGAAGGGTCTCGAGAAATTCGAAAAGAAGGTGTTGGAAGGAGAAGAGCTCGTCAAGAAGTACTGCAAGATCTCAGCTCCGAACATCTCGAACATCTCGAACATCTACCGGAAAGACCGTTACTCTAGGAAGTTCTCGTTACTCCAGGAAGTTCTTTTTAGCTTTGATTGTTATGTTTTGATGTCTAATACCATAAACACCCTATTCACTTAAGTGAGACATTCATTTGTGCGCCTTTTGCTTAGAATTGATTCTAAAATTGAAAAGCAACAAAAGCTTATGTCAAAAAAAGGGCTCTAGAGTTTGAAAAGTACCTGGTTCATTTCAAAAAAATTGAAAAATGAACCGGACATACTATACAGCTTTCACCCTATTTCAATTCAAAAAAAATGAAAAAAATACCAGAATTGATTTTTCAAAACGTTGCCATATAGAACCTTAATGGTGTAACCCGATTATGGGTTGATCATTTTCAGTGTTCGATTGAGGTCCGATGGATACCCGACTAGCACCTCCAACCGCCGTTTGAAAGCCCGATCAGCCCATTTATGGCCAGAGTATAGCCAGTTTTATGCCATTTAGCCTTTTTACGGCCATAGTATTAGTTGATTAACATGAGCCCAATTATGGACCAAATTAACAAATAGAATGTGTCTATGCTTGGCCTATGAGACCCAATTAACTAAATAATTGATATAGGTATGACCCTTAAATTGGTGGAACTGATTGATATTGACCAAAACCAACCGGGTTGATCAATTGACACCCTCAGAGAAAACTAGCATCATTTCTCTTTATGTTGGATCATAACTAACTAACGTTTTCATCTATTGCACATATGTAATGGAGACAAGGCACCTCGTTTAACATGACATCTTGTTATGGTGGATTAATTGTGGAAACAAAGTATTAAAAAATCAACAAAAAACAGAACTTTTCTAAGTTAAGACATGAGGTTGGCTCTCCTTTCGGCAACAATATTTTTCTAGGTTAGTAGTGTTTTTTTTTTNTTTTTTTTTTTTTTTTAATTAGCAAAATCTGCAAATGACCCTTGCATAAAACAACTCACTAAAATACCCATTGGTTAATTTGCATATCCAACAAAACATTGAAGAAAAATCATCTCTTTCCCTCTTGTTAGAGTATTTTGGTTAATTGAAGCATATAAGTTTTGACCAAAAAAAAAAAAGAAGAAGAAGCATATAAGTTGTTCAAAATATATTTAAAAATACTCCTAAAATGAGATATTTTTTTACATTTGACATTATATGCCATAAAATTTTAAGAAGAAATAAAAGCTTTATAGCTCTCTAAGTGGTATTTTGAAGGATACTGTTGTCCCTTTAAAAAATTTTAGGGACTACTTTTTCTTTAGAAAGAGATTAAGATCCGATATTATTAATTTTGTTTTCCTGTGTGTTTGCAGATATGAAATTAGATTAATAGGTTTCTAGTAAAATTATTTATATATATGTTCTTAAGATAATTTTCCTATTTGTATAGATATGTCCTTGTGAAATTTAAGACTCAAATTCAATCATAAATTACCTTGTGTTGGCATGCAACTCTATAGTTAAGGGGTAGTTTAGGGGTGTCAATGGGTCGGTTTAGTTTGATTTTGATCGAGCTTAATCAATTTTAAAGTCAGAAGTGATGAATCTGAAACTAAACCAATTAGAGAAGGTTTGGGTTCGTTCTGTTTCAGTCCGGTTTGGATTTATTTTAGTTCAATTTTCTCTCTTAATGGTTTGATATCATGTTTAGTTTCATTTTGAGGAAAAAAAAATCATATTTTATGATTTTCAGATTGATATTAGTTTAGGTTTGGTTACAGTCAATTTTTTTCTTGTTCAGTGCGGTTTTGATCGATTTTGAGGCAGTCTGGTTTTTTATGACTCACAATACATCAATCTGAAACCAAACCAATTATAAGGAATGAGTTCGATTTGGTTTGGGCTTTTTGGGTCAGTACAGTCCGGTTTCACCGGTTTTGGAAAATCTAAATTCAATTGAGGGGCAAAACGTCGTTTAGTGCAAGACCACGGAGTTGAGAGAATCGGACGTTGCCCTGCAGAACTCCCGAGTTAGAAGTCCAGCAGGGCAGTGTCCGATTCTCTAACTTGGTCGTTATGCATTATTAAACCAGAGCCAAATTTGCTGACCTTAGAACCAGTCGTTCACACTTCACAGGTAATCAATGATGCCCTTCTGTAAAATTCCGATCGAATGGTCTATGCACATCCATATCATTGTAGTTTGATTCTAATCGGGCGGTGATTGTGCCCTCATTATCGATATAATGGAGGGACTCACTATATACAGATACAAATCTGTCTGATGGTGTGGCCAATAATGGGTTTCTTTGCCATACTTAATCCACGTGGCAAAATGTTGGGATGATTGCGTAGGCAATGACTCATACTATGTCATGGTCCCAAATTGGTTAGACCGACGGAAAGCAGTGACCAGACACAGCCTGTAATGGAACCCATTCATGAATTTCTGTAAGTTTTTCCAATCATGGTTTCCTTTTTTCCAATTAATGCCTTATTTTCGAATATTCCAATCAAATCCTCCCAATCTTTGCCTTATAAATACACTTTTCAGTAACACCCAACCATCATCCTTAAGAATTCCATCTGTGTTGTAGAGAGAGAGAGAGAGAGAGAGAGAGAGAGAGAGAGAGAGATGAAGCCCACAATTTCAGCACCGCTTCACATTCTGGTGTTACATCTTCTGGTTGTTCTATCTGCTTCACAGGATTTTGATTTCTTCTACCTTGTTCAACAGGTGAGTTGGATCTCTTCTAGAGAGAGAGAGAGAGAGAGAGAGAGAGAGAGGATATCAGTTTAGCTTCTTCTTCTTCTCTTGGGTTCTGATGAAATTTCTTTCTTTTTGAATTCAGTGGCCAGGGTCATACTGTGATGCAAAGCAGAAATGCTGTTACCCAACAACAGGGAAGCCTGCATCAGATTTCGGAATTCATGGGCTTTGGCCCAATTACAAGGATGGATCGTATCCATCCAACTGTGATTCCAGCAACTCCTTCGATGCATCAGTGGTACTCCTTCTTCCGCTTTCTGGTTCTTCTGTTCTTTCCTACTAATTAGAGTGGATTTAAGATGTGAAAGCTGTTTCCAATAGATAGTTTGAAGATAATGTATGGAAACAGTGAAAATGGGTCTATGGGCTACATTTGGGTCTTTTTGGACCTTTGTTAACACCAAATTACCCTTGTGATTCTTTTTGCTGGCCGTTGAATGGTTCGATCGAGCAAGCTTTTCCTGTGACTGCTTTTGTTTGCATACCTTGGGCCTTGGTCCATTATGGGCCAACCTGTACCTTTCAATTCTAATTTTGGTAATCATCACAGAATCTTTTCTAGAGGATTTCATGGGATAAGCCCATAAGAAATTACCAAAACTACACGAAACCTTTCCTAAAGAGAGTTCTTACGGTTCAAGCGAAAGCCCACGACCATTTTTCTCTCTCTTTTGCCTAAAAATCTGGTGAGATTGCTCATCTAACCCAAGGAGGAAAAATGTTTCCTTCGGTTAAGAGGGAAAATTTAATGTCTCACCACAGCTAGTGACATCTAGCTTTGTCACAATTGGCCACTTTTAATTCATGGATATTGTTGCCTTGGTTATGTGTGATAGTCTGATAGACCACCCCAAAGAGGGGAACTGAGCATCTTGTGGGTCTTCGGGCTATTCTTAAATAACTAGGCTTTAGGCCCATTTCATTTTGTTATTGTCATGGGGTTAAACTTATGAGATTGTAATGGATTAGTTTCTCTGATATCCTTACATGTTGTGGTTACAGATCTCAGACCTGACCGGCCGTATGCAGACTAACTGGCCATCGCTAGCCTGTCCGAGCAGCACCGGCCTGAAATTCTGGTCACACGAATGGGAGAAACACGGGACTTGCTCAGAATCTGTCCTCGATCAACATGGATACTTTGAAACTGCTCTCAACCTCAAGAAAAAAGTGGACCTCCTCCAAATCCTCGAAAACGCAGGTAATTTTTTCGGTCAAGCAATTAAACTTTGATTAATCATTCTAATTATTTTTAAGAAGTAATCTACTGAGTAGAAAGTTTTGGTTAAAACTGAAAAGGATGGGAGCTAATTCTATCCCATTTATATGGGCCTGGGCCGATCTACTCAGGCAAAAACCAACACTCTAGTGGCAATACCTGACATGAACACGGCCCATAAAATCTGTATGGATAGGGTGTTCACTGGTCAGTTTCGGTCTGGTTTGGTTCGATCTGGTTTGATCTATTATCGAGCTTTTACCGGTTCAGTTTTGAAACTCATGAATTACCAATTCCAGGAATCCAACCGGATGGGGGATTTTACAGCTTGGACAGTATCAAGAAGGCCATAAGGGATGGAAGTGGATACACTCCCTTTATAGAGTGCAATGTCGACGACTCCGGCAATAGCCAGCTCTATCAGGTTTACCTTTGCGTGGATAATTCCGGGTCTGACTTCACCGAGTGTCCGGTATTCCCAAAAGGCCGGTGCGATTCAAAGATCGAATTCCCTACTTTCTAACTATTGATACATGACTAGTGAAGCAAGAGAAATCAGAGATCCCCTGTTCCTATATTCTTGTCTTCATAAATCTGTCTCTCAGTATTGATGCAGAATAAAATTCCATTGAGTTGATCTTCATGTACTTGTAATCAGGTTATATAAGCAATATGTGTTTGTTCTTCAAGGACTTAGTGAGAGATGTAAACAAGTCAAGAAATTGAGTCGGAGTGGCTACAACCCAGCCCTGGGTGTAGCTCCTTAATGTAGAATGGGCTAGGTTTGAGTTAAATACATTAATTGGGGCAAAGGCATCTTTTCAAACTACCTTACCTGTGTCTAGACGTAGAGAACATAGACGGGTAACATTCTTTCTTTGAAAATAATTATGCTACGTAGGTTGCTGATATAACTATTGTGACTGGTAGATAGAAAATGATCGGATATGTCTAATATTCTAATCACAACTGTTCACTTTCCCATTGTCCTAAAATGTAATATGTAAGCAAAGACATTGGGATCTACCTACCTAAAATTGGGGGTGCAATAGGGCCGGGTTGGGCCAAGCTTCTTAAAACCCTAGTCAAACCCTTCAGGGTTCAGCCCAATCCTTACCCGCCCTGATTGGCCCTGATTTTTTGGAGTCAGGCCAAGATAACCCTGATTGACCCTGACCCTGGTTCGCCATGAAGGGCCGGGTATACTCTGACCCTGACGTTACAAAATATGAAATAACTAAAAAAAATCCATAAAAGAGGAGATAAAAAACATAAAGTCACAAATTACTTGTCATAAGGAGAAAATCCTAAAGCAAACATTCAAACAATACAAATAACACAAACTATTGTGATAAACAAAGAGGCGATCATCCTAAGAAAGCAAATAATCCCAAATATATAAATTATTTGTCATGATAAACAAAGAGATCATCCTAACGTTCATTAAGGGATGAAAAGGTGACACAATGTGAACTCCCACGATGGGATATCGAAAGATTTGAAACCCTAACGTCCAGAGTAATCAATGAAGATATTATTAAAGGTAACTTCTGTGGCAAAAGGAAAACAAGATAGGTCTTTTTTTCTTTTTTCTCTTGGTAATAAAAGCAAGAGAGATCGGGGAGAAGATATATTAGAGGTTTTTAAGGTGTCAATGACTCAATGTCAAACAATATCTAAAATTAGGTTAATATCCGGGTTAACATCAAGGTCATAACCAGGATCAACATCAGGGGAAAATACCAAGGCTGGGTCGAGCCAAAACCATGGCCAAAAGTCAAGGTAAAAAAATTAGGGTTGGGTTCAGGGCGGATTGGGCAGGCCGAAGACATCAACCTTTACCCGCCCTGACCCTAACTCAGGGTCAGAAATTTCAGGGTCGGGCCTGCCCTCAGGGCCAAAATTTTTGGGTCAGTACTTGTTCAAGATCAGGGCGGGTCAAGGGTGGGTTCGGGCCGTCAGAGCCAAACTTGCACCCCCACCTAAAACTATGGCAAAATATTAAATAATATGGTGAAAATATGCAAATAATACAAAACATAAAATATATATGCATTTTTTTTGTGTTAGGGAGACGACATGGCTAGGCTTTTTAAAATCTCAGCCAACCCTGAGTCTCCTTAGCTAGGCCCAGACCTAGTCTGATTCTTACTCAAGGCCTAAAAAATCTAGTCTTGCCCCTAAGTTAGGGCTGGGTTGCGCTGACCCTGATAGACCTTTATTAAGTGGAGGCGGGGAAGGGAGATGCAAGTGCGACAAGAAGCCATTGCTAGAGAGAAGAAGAAGAACTCGGTCAGGTGGGACTCAGCCCAAGGCCTCAAAAATGGCCTGCCAGACCTTGATTTTGGGCTTGACCTCACTTGACCCTAGAGTACTGGGTGTTAACATACTTATATGGATGAGGTTTGTGGCAAGTTTGATGGAGTATTGGGTGTTCACATACTTATATGGAAGAGGTGTTGTGGCAGGTTGGATGCAATTGAAATTTTGTAGATGCGAAAATCCTAATGTGCTCTATTAATATGTTAAGTTTCAACTCAACAGGAGTTGACAAAATAGCATAACTAAGTATTTAAAATTTCTAAGATAACTAACAAATTACCAAAATGATACATAGATATTTGAGTTGAAATTTGTCATATAGCTAATCAGTTCAAACAATTCTCTAGATATATCCAACAGCTAAATTCCAAATCAGAATTCTGTTCGGAAAAAATAAAATATGTTCATTCGTATGTTCCTTATGGGTGTGTGTTAATATATAAAACATTTTACCTATTTCATATTCCCAACATTTTTTTAACTTTGTTAGAAAAGTCGAGAAGGAAGAAAAAATATATATATATATATATATATATTTTGTCAAAGTCCATTATATTTTCCTAATTTGTTTTGTTAAAAACTTAGTTGGTTTTAACTAAAATAGCCACTTGTGTATGCTTATCTATTAGCTTTAGCAAGGTACTCTTAAATGATTCAACATCTATATATATATATATATATATATTTTTTGCAAAAAAAGTTTAAAATTCTTTTTTTAAGAAAAATCTCTAAAAGACACTTGCATAAAGCAACTTACTAAAATACCCATTCGTTAATTTGTATATCCAACAAAACATTGATGAAAAAATCCTCTCCTTCCTTCTTGTTAGAGTATTTTGGGTCATTGAAGCATAGAAGTTGATAATTATATTAAAAATGCACTTAAAATGAGATATTTACTTACACTTGACATTATATGCCATAAAATATATTTTAAGAAGAGATTAAAAGCTTTATTGCCCTCTAAATGGTGATTTGCAAGGATAATGTTGTCCCTTTAAAATGTTTAGAAACTAATTTTTCTTTAAAAAGAGATTTAAGATCGGATATAATTAACTTTTTTCCCTAGGTTTAGCAGGTATGAAAATTAGATAAATAGATTTTCTATTATAATTATTTATATATAGGTTCTTAAGATAATTTTCCTACTTCAGGAAATCTGATGAGAGAGAGAGAGAGAGAGTTCCTCATGGAGAGAGAGAGAGAGAGAGAGAGAGAGAGAGAGAGAGAGGTCCTTTTGCTTTTCCATTTTTATATCTGA
>NC_056560.1:15397294-15430984 GCF_013358625.1 Macadamia integrifolia
CAAAGGCAGTAGCCAAAGCTAAGAGAATAAGAACACCAAAGAAATGGGTATCCATACTGTTTCTCTTACACAAATCACTTAGGCACCATTTGACAACTTCCGTTTCTGATGTTTCTGCGTTTTCTTGTTCCTAGAAATGGAGAAACAAATCCATTTCACCCGTTTCTAGAAATATAAATCAAAATTTATGCTTGTTTACAATTCTAGAAATGACTTTGACGAAATCAGTCCGACTTGTTTCGTCGTTTCTAGAAACGAATTTGAGAGAAAAAAAAAAAAGGCTGTTGTGCCCGATAAATCTCTTAACTATTTAAACCTAAGAAGAGACAACCGAACCCTCTCTCCCTTTTAGACATCCGATGATACTATTGGGTTTATTAGTAGTATTATGTCTGTAAAAAATGTTTCGAGAAAAAGATTATTCTAGACAAAAAAACAACAGAAACATTATCAAACGGTGCCTAGTGATTCTTCTACTTTGATGAGTAAATGTTTGAGAGCTTTATCTAGTCATTGATGCCTATTTATAGTTTTTCTTTTTTTGCTTAGGGGGAGTCATTGAAATGGTCTTTATATATCTCGTTCCAAAGTCATGTTATTCTATAAAGTTTTTTCTTATTGGAATAGCTATTTCTTTCTCAAACAACTCCGTCCAACTCTTCTTTTCAATATTTGGTTCTCTTATGGATGTGGTAATTAATATTGATCCAAGAAGGAATTTTTCCATTCTGAGGTGTTTGTAAGTTGAGATCTTTTTTGATGGGGTTCATCCATTATTTCACGTATATGTGTATAGGTTAATATAATATTTTCCAAACTGAGTTGTTGGATTACACGCGTTTCATTTTGAAAACTTAAAATGAATAGAGAAATTAAGCTTGTTTGTAAAGTAAAAATTTAGGCCTGAGTATCAAGTAAATCCAAATTAACCCATTTATTAATTGACCCCGGTCTGAAAGTCCTGATTTAATAATCTCTACCAATTCCAGGTAGATAGAAAATAATCTGGATTATTAGATACTTGTCTAATTTTGGAACCTTATTCAATTAAATATCATTTTGTGTATTAGCATGCATTAACATGTATGCCTAATACATATTTACAATATTCTAACAACTCTTACACACTTTCAAATAGTCCTAAATATCAATTTTGTCACATGGCAACCTTTGTTTAGACTAACATTTTATATGAGAGCAAAGGCATTGGGATCTACTGGGCCAAAACTATGAAAAATATTATGTACTTCTTCTATCACGAATTTATTCTTTGAAAATAACCTATAAATTATTAGGTAGTATAAAAAAAAAATTATTGTATATACAATTAGTTGTTGATTTTTTTTTTCACGCTTCCTTTATTTATGAAACATAAGCATCGACTTAGTTAGGTATCTGTCTCGATTAACAACAATACCAATATTGATACTGATGGAGACTTGCAAATGGAGGAATCCCCACAAAGGATATTCGGGAAAAATAAATAATTAGTGAATCTACATGTGGATTCTGTCAAAACCATCAAGAGTCTATTTGGCATACATTTCTCTCTTGTAAATTCACTAAGAGAATTTAGGCTGCAAGCCCTTCCGGTTTACGCTCTAAAAACCTCTTTGCTTTTTTCCATGAAGCATCTTAGTATGTACTTGTTCAACTCTACCACAATCCCAAAGAATAGTGTGAGTAACTTTTTTAGCTCTTTTATTATTATATGTTACTTCATTTGGATACACAAAAATGAAAATATTTCTAACCATGATAAACCAAATCCTTATTTCATACTTAACCCTGCAAATCAGTGGATTCCCCTACAGAGCAAACCAACCCAACTTCAACAGGTGACAATCCAACAACTTGTACCAACATTTCCTTGCATGCCCATACTTGACTTCCCTCTCATGATCTGTGCACTAGCATATTGCATTATTATTAATGGAAAATGCGTCTTATTGACTACTAACTATCTTATGACAAGAAAGGTTATTGAAGCAATCACAAGGAGCTTTCTATACAGACTAAAGCAAACAAAAATTAATGGGTGGAAGGTGGCGGAAGTTTGGAGTGATACTGAGGAACTTGAATAATTACTTTTGGAAAAAAGTACTACATCGTGGCCTTGAAGCATGATGCCAAGTTTTTTAGATGTCTATGATATCATTCCCCACTCAAAATTTTGGCGTAGCCTACCAACGAAGTGATCCTTTTACTTTAACTTTTAACATCTATAATCATAAACAGTAAAATTAATGTCTCTCTAATTGGTAGTGATGCATATTCTTTTCTCATTAAAAAAAAATAAAAAATGATACTGATTGATATGATTATTTATCTATAGGATATTTTCCCTATTTCATAAAATCTGATGAGTGGAGGTAAAAAAGGATCAGAATTTAGAGAGAGAGAGAGAGAGAGAGAGAGAGAGAGAGAGAGAGAGAGAGAGAGAGAAATCTTTTTATTTTTAATCAGCAGTTCCAAAATACAAACAAATCATTTTATTAACCTGCAGTCGATGGACTGAGACACATAAAAACTTATTTATTCTATATATTCGGCCCTTACCTATACAGGAAGGACCGGATATGCCATGGATACTAAATACATAAATTTATTTTTCTAATAATATATATCATTCTTGTTGTTCACATTCAGAATTCAGCTTGAAGATCATCAACCACCTTCTTGTCAAGTTGGAAGGCTTTAGAAAGAACATTGTCCGAGATGGAAGGGTTGGATCCAAAGACAGCGTTTGCGATGGTGATGACACTAGGGTTCTGACTACTTAAAGCTCCAATGGCAACAGCATTACTTTTTCCTGTGTTGAACTGGAAATGAATGAGTCCTATGGGGAACACAAACACATTTCCCTTGTTAAGAACTTTGGTGATGAGCCGATTATCGGGGTTGGAGGTTACAAAGCCAACAGATAAGGTACCCTCCAAGACTACAAGTATCTCAGTGCCTCGAGGGTGTGTGTGTGGAGGGTTGAGACCATATGGTGCAAAGTCTATGCGAACCATGGATATGCCTAGTGTGTTGAGTCCAGGTAGCTCATTTACAGTCACCAGAGTTACTGCTACCCCAAGTTTGTTAGAGGTGTTCCCACAGATGTCAAGCCCTTCAAAGGAGAAATCTTTGGCTGTGGCAAGCTTTGGGTCCTTGCAGAATTTTCCATTCACGAACACTGTACATCAATACATTTTCGTTAGTCAAATAACATGATCACAAACATAGATGGTAAACACAGTCTGAATCATCTCCTCACATGGTGACATCCACACATGGGATCCTACTGTTTATAGAGTATCAAATCACAAGTCAGTAATGAATTAAATAACCCATGATCCGGATATACATGTGATCCCACCGTCTAAGGAGGGTAATTCCTCTTCCCACACGATGAGCTAATTCAGACCAACTAAATAAATATATCATTTCTGACAACAAAAAGAAAAAAACAAATCAATTGGGATAAGAAATAGATATATGTACCCCCATATTTTGTGTCATTTACGGCAACACATGTGTCCTGCAGGGGGCTAGGATCATAGGCAAAGGCAATGGGAGTAGCCAAAGCCAAGAGAATAAGAGCACCAATTAAATGGGTATCCATACTGTTTCTCTATCACAAATCAACTCTAAGTGATTCTTCTAGTTTGATAGGTAAAGGGTTGATAGCTTTAGCTTGGAACTGATGCCTATTTATAGTTTCTTAGACACAGGGATGAGGGAGACATAGAAATGATCTTATGTTGTCCCAAAGTCATATCATTAATTATATTTAGTTTTTATCTTGTTGGGTAACTATTTCTTTCTCTAACAACTCCATCCTACTAATCTGTCAATATTTGGGTTTTCTTATGAATGACGCAGTTAATATTGAACCAAGATGGACTTTCTAATTCCAGTGAGAGCCACATGTAATGGCTCTTCCTATCATCATGCATGGATCTAGTCACAAGTAAGCAATATGATTTGCTTTGTATGACAAACGTGTCCTCCCTTCTCATTCCTCATTGAGAGAGAGAGAGAGAGAGAGGTCCTTTTGCTTTTCCATTTTTATATCTGATTACATGCACGAAATGACAAGAATGCCACCGACACAAGCAGACAAGAAGAACTAAATAATAGTAATCCCCCTACTCTAATTAGCCTTCCACCACAGAAACACGCAATGAGATTAAGACTTCAGAAGATGTGAGGGTATACCGGTCATTAAAGCGATAGTTCACCACCCCACCTACAATACATCCATCACATTTGGATTGGATTGATGGTTGGAAAGATCAGAGAGAGAGAGAGAAGGACAAATTGGTAATTGATCGTCTTCTCTTCCTTTGAAAAATGTTATAATTGTTCGTTCAATTAAGAAAAGTTTGATGTCATTTCAAAATTAACTGCTGATTATCCTTGCTCGGTTAAATTAAACGAATCTTGTTTTGTGATCAAGGATCAACGGACCAAGAAGTTTTTGGCATCAGGGATTAAACAAGATGATAGTCTTTATGCGCTTCATAGTTCTCATTTCACAGCAAACTTTTCTAATTGGTTTCAAACTACAAGTGCAGACATTTGGCACCATAGATTGGGCCATCCACCACGACATGTTACTGAGTTTTTGATCTCTAAAGGAGCTATTTTAGTTTCAAATAAGAAGTTGAATTTCTGTTCTAGTTGTCAAATGAGTAAAAGCTCTAAATTGCCCTTTGTATCCTCTTTTACTCAGAGCAAAGAGCCACTACATAGGATACATAGTGACTTGTGGGGGCCTGCTCCAACCACTTCAATTCAAAAATAAAAATAATACATTCTATTTGTGGATGATTACTCTAGATTCAGCAGATTTTCTTCAACAATTTGTAATTTTTTATACAATGGGAAGGCAACTAAATCAGAAAATCAAAATCTTCCAATCTGATGGGGGTGGAGAGTTTAGTGATTAGAAAATTTTGTCTTGTCTAAATCAACATGACATCATACATCATCTTCTTGCCTTGGTACACCGAAGCAAAATGGTGTGGTTGAACGGAAAGATCGCCACATTGTGGAATTGGGGTTAGCAATGATGTTTCATGCTCCCGTTCCTCGAAGCTTCTGGGTTGAGGCTTCTGCCACTGCAGTATTCTTGATTAATCGACTGCCTTCTATGATCCTCAAGATGGATTCTACTCTGCATGTTTTGTTTAACAAAACTCTAGCCTACTCCATGCTTCGAGCTTTTGGTTCTCAATGCTTCCCATATATTCGGAATAGCACCACAAATAAATTGGAACCACGGTCGCTCCCATGCATCTTCTTGGGATATAGTGATCATCATAACGGATATAGATGTCCTCACTACCTTACTGGTTGCGTGTACATCTCACGCCACGTCGTCTTCAATGAATCTCTATTTTCCTTGCATAGATTTGGAATTACTGATACTTCTGCTCCTCTCATTTAAGGTGACCTTAGCACCTTCACAGAATGGCTACAACCTACTGAATCAGCTAGCTCAATTGCACCAAGCCCAACAGATCAATCTTGTTGCTCAACAACTCACATAGTTCCCACTCCAGACTTGGGCCAGTAGCACCTGGACCTCATCAAAACCCAATTCACATTGATAATGGACCACTCCCTTTTTGTCTATCATCATTATGGGTATACTCTCATCCTTCTCCTCTATGTGGGCGATATTAATTGTTCTCACCAGGAGTGATTCTGATTTACTTAATCAGTTGGTGTCATAATTGGGCACTATTTTCTCCATGATTGATTTGGGCCAGCTCCACTTCCTCCTCGGCATAGAAGTCACTCACACTCCACATGGCCTTTTCTCTCCCAAACGAAATTTGCCCATGATTTATTAAACCGTTCCCACATGCCTAGCCTTAAGCCCCTTTCTACTCCTTTGGCAGTTAAACCTCCTCAGTATCCAGATGATGATGACCCTTTTCTTGATATTCACCTTTTTTGCAGCATTGTTGGCACCCTTTAATACCTCATTCTCACAAGACTTGACCTTTCATATTCTATCTACTCTGCCTGCCAACACATGCATAGCCCTACTAATGCGCATTTTCAGATGGTCAAACTCATTTTGTGCTACATTAGTGGCATTCTTGGTCATGGGTTGCAAATTCTCAAGCATTCCACTCTTAACCCATATGCTCTCCGATTCCGATTGGGTTGGTTGTCCTCTTACTTGTCATTCCACCTCAGGTTTTTGCACATTCATGGGGGCTAATTGTATCTCATGGAGCGCCAAGAATCAAGCGACTATGTTGCGCTCTAGTGCCGAGACCAAATACCGGGCCATGCCATCTGCTACAACTGAGTTCACTTGGCTGTGTTTCCTTCTCCGAGACATTGGAATACCACAACCGCAACCTCCAGTTCTGTTTTGTAACAATATCAGTGCTCTTCATCTTACAGTTATCCCAGTTTTTCATATTCGAACCAAACACATAGAGCTGGACTAACATTTTGTGCGTGAAAAGGTAGCCCTTGGATTACTTGTCACTAGGTTTATTACTTCTTCCAAAATATATTTACGAAACCCCTCCCACACGCTTCCTTCACTAGCTTATGCATCAAATTGGGCCTGTCTTCACACCCCATGCTCAGTTTGAGGGGAAGTAAAGGAAATGCACAATTCATTGCTGCGTTAGCTCAAGGGACACCAGCACCTCCATCTCAGCCATGCTTTACCTCAACGGACTCAGGATCCTTCTAGCATAAAAGATATTGAATCATTTTGTGGTAACAATATTTCTTCTCTTTATTCTTTACCTTTTGTCCTTTTAATTGCAGACAACCTCTATTGTAATCCCTTTGTAACAAAATGTTTATATATATCAACAATAATCCATTTGCTTTCTCTATTGGAGAAAAGCCATTCACAAACAGTGTCTCTAGTGTCTTTGTTTTCTTCACTCCACACATACACCTTTGAGGTACAGAGATCCTAACAGACTTAAGGGGTACCCTATATGTTGGCTTCATAACCTCCAACCCCAAAAATCGCCTCATCACCCAAATAGTGAGAGTCCTGGTATCATCACTGTGGGAAATGCAGTCTTTGGATCAGAGCCTTCCATATCAGATGATGTTTTTGCCAAAACCTTCCATCTTGACAAGTAAGTGGTTGATAATCTTCAAGCTAATCCTGAATCTGAACAAGAAGAAGGATATTAGAAAAATAAAATTAGTTTCTATGGCTTGTCCATACATAAGTTTTTTATGTGTTTCTGTTGATGTGATTGGGAGTGTGGGTTAATAAAATGATTTTTTTTTTCTTCTTGTGACTCTCTCCCAATTCTGGTTCCTCTTTAGCTTTCAATTGTGAAAAATATCTTAACAACTTATAAATTAATAAATAATCATACAAGAAAGCCATTTTACCTAATTTACATATTTTTTAAAGCCTGACAGCGAGGCCTCACATAATGTGAGATTGTTTCATTGCAACTTTGTGGTCGTGGATTTAAATTGAGAAACACCTTACCTACGAAGTGGGGGTTTACTTAGGCTGCGTATATTGTGACTCTCCCTAGACCCCAGATTCCGATCAATTCCCATCTGATCTAATTGAAATTGGCAGGGATTGATTAGATCTTCCTTTCCTTTTTTTTTTGCTAAAAGGTCATTTTATTAAAAGAGAACAAAGCAAAACAAAAAGAAATACAAAAGGGCAGGCCGATCCCACTAAACCCACTTGCAACCTCCACCTTCGGCATGGCCATCAGCAGGGGGAACAAGCAAAGGCTTAGCCAAATCGAAAACGGTGCCTGTCCAACGCATCAGAAGCTAACTCATCAACTACATGTCTCGGGAACTCCACTGAGAATTCTGAAGTACAAGATTTAGATGCTTTCCTAGCCAGAAAATCAGCGACTACATTAGCTTCACGAAAACAGTGAGTGATCTTCCATTGCACCAACTCCAAAAAGGAAATAACAGATCTCCATTTCTGCAGGGCAAACCATGGAATCTCCCTTCTCTGAACTGCTGAGACCACGGACGCTGAGTCTGACTCAATCCAAACACCCCTAGCATGATAGTGTCTAGCTAGCAGAATACCCTCCAAGACTGCCTCAAATTCAGCTTCATATATTTGTTTGACTCCCAGAAAAATGCTAAAAGAGTCGATTACCTTGCCTTTATCATCCCGTAAGACACCACCAGCACCTGCATTACCTGGGTTACCAAGCGAACTTCCATCCACATTGATCTTCATCCACGCCCTGGAAGGCTTACACCAGTGAACCTCAAGAGGTGAAGGGGAAGTTGGATTTCTAATACTTAAACCTATCTTCCTGCAGGTCATCAAGTCTGAAATCGAACGAACTTCTTCACTTGATCCGTCACAGCAAAGCTGAACCTCTTGCCTTATACTTTGAAAGACATACCGCCCTGCCCTTTCTTTATTTTCCTGCCTTCTTTTATTTCTTTCCCACCAAATATGGTTGATAGTGATGAGCAAACCCAACTTCCATGGCTTCTTTAGCTGAATCACTTGAGATTTCCTCTTCCACCATTGGAACAATGATTGAATGCTTGGATGATTTACCCACGCCACTCCAAAAAAATCTAAAAAACTCTTCCATATTGATATGGAGAATGAACAGTGTAAAAAAATATGAACCATACTTTCTTCAGCCTTTCCACACAGGTTGCATCTGGATGGGAGATAAACACCTTTTTGGCAAACCAGGTCGTCCGTTGGGATTCTACCATGCACCACTCTCCATCCAAAAATGGAGTGTCTTGGAGGAAGATTCTTCTGCCAAATCAAAGAAGACCAGTTCACCTTCAAGGATTTCACTCTAACAGCCTCCCAAGCCGACCTTGAGGAGAAATACCCTGAAGGAACTAGCGACCACACCCTGAAATCCTCCATCTGCAAACTCGGAATGTCAATCTTTTTAATCTGTCCAAAAATTTCATTGAGCATAGGAGATACTACCTCAGGTAGACGCCATTCTCCATTTATGATAAACTCCCCCACCTTTGCTGACGTAGAGAGAGTATGGTCACTATCCAGCGAAAGAAGTTCCATAATGGATTTTGGACCCCACCATTTATCCTTCCAGAAATTTGCAAGCTGACCGTTCCCTATGATCCAGCGCTCCTTGTCATCCACAAAGGACCACATTTTCCTGAGACCTGCAAAAATAGTGGAGGTGTTGCAATTTTTGAAGGATCTTCCATCCTTCTTTAGGAATCGAGCTCTGAGAAAGGTTAACGCTGCTGTCTTCTCCGTTTTGATCCTCCAAATCAATTTGCACAGCATTGCTTTATTGGAATCTCGCAGTCTCCTAAGACCCAGCCCTCCCTCATCCTTGGGCTTACACATAGAGTCCCACTTCACTGTGACAGCCTTAACCGTATCTACATCACCTGTCCAAATAAAATTTCGCATCCATTTCTCCATCATTGCCACAAGAGATGCAGGCCACCAATAAACAGAGAAACTATGAGTCGGCATCCCCGAAAGCACCGATTTAACCAATTCCACCCTACCTGCCATTGACAACAATTTCCCTTTCCAACCCGCCAGTCTCCCCTTAACCTTGTCCATAATCGGCAACAAAGTATCTTTTTTAATCCTTCCCTTGAAGATTTCCACACCTAGATACCTTGTAGGGAAGGTGCACATGGGAATGCCTAAAGTTTCAGATATTCGATGCTTCCTGGAAGGTGATATTTTTCCCAAAAAAAGTTTACTTTTTTCTAAGCTGATGCCCTGCCCAGAAAACTCTTGGTACTTTAGAAGAAATTCTTTAAGAGTCCTCACATACCTCATAGAAGCATTGGAGAAGATGAATATGTCATCTGCAAATAGAATATGGGCAGGAGTTTTGACACCGCGAGGCCCATGAATTGGCTTCAGTTGATTAATCTCGATCAGATGCTTTAAACCTCGCGATAGCACTTCCTCCGCAATAATAAAAAGCATGGGAGATATTGGGTCCCCTTGCCTCAGCCCTCTCTCCACACCAAAATATCCCTGTGGACCTCCATTAATCAAAATCGATATCTTAGAGGATATCAAAATTTGGTTCAGCCATGTTATCCACTTCTCTGTGAATCCAAAGCGACGCAGCACCTGAAACATAAAGGACCACGAAAGAGTATCATATGCTTTCTTGATGTCAATTTTTAATCCCAGACCTCCCCCTCTCATAGAAGCAAACATCATATTGGCCAGTTCTGAGGCCACACTGATGTTGTCATGGATTAACTTTCCTTTTTGAAATGCCCCCTGCTCTTCAGATATCAGCCTAGGGAGCAAATTAGCAAGCCTCATTGCCATTATTTTGGAAAGAATTTTACAATAAAAATTCCCCATACACAGTGGCCGGAATTTATCGATAGAAGATGCTCCCTCCTCCTTAGGAATAAGTACCAAAAAATTGTTGTTCACACCATTGGGCAATTGACTAGTACTAAAGAAATACTTAACTGCATTGCACACCTCTAACTCGACAATATTCCAGCATCTTCTAAAGAAGGCTCCAGAAAATCCATCCGGACCAGGAGAGCTATCTGGGTCCAAGTCCCAAACAGCTCTTTTGATTTCTTCATTCCCTGGTAAGACATCAAGCACATAGTGATCACCTTGATGAAGAACCATAGGTATAGATTCAAGAAGCTCCACATGCTCCACTAAAGGCACAGCTTTGTAAAATTGCTCATATGACTGAACTGTATAATTCCCTATCTGGTCGTTACCTTCCACCAAAGTCCCATCAGGAGTTTTTAGGCTTCTTATAGAGTTTCTGAGTCTTCTCATTTTAACAGAAAAATGAAAAAACCTAGAATTGCGATCCCCTTGCTTCATCCATCTAACTTTGGCTTTTTCGGCCCAAAGTTTTTCATGGTTTTCCATTGCTTTTATTAGAGAGGTCTTCGCATCCGCTTCTAATCCAAACAAATGATCATCCATGCCATTTATTTCAATAGTCTGTTGCACCTGCGCTAGCTTATCCTTGGCTTCCTCAAGGGCTTTATTGAAATTCGGGAAAGCCTCTCTCCCCCAATTACGGAGCACACCCTTCAGCCTTTTGAGTTTCAGCATGAGAACAAATATCGGATTCCCTGAGACCCACTCTTCCCATGATGTAGCAACTACCTGCTCAAAATCTCCATGTTCCATCCAGAACTTATGGAACCTAAAGGGGCAATTAACGGGCCGTTGAGATAAAATTGAGGTGAACAATAATGGAGAATGATCCGAAGCAATTCTAGGGAGGACCCGTTGTCCACAATCCTGGAAAAAGTCAATCCATTCTTCATTACAAAAACATCTGTCCAGAACCGCCAAAACATTACCACGACGTCTATTGTTAGACCAGGTGAATTTCCTCCCCGATGATGGCACTTGGGCCATCCCACAAGCATCCACCAGAGCACCAAACTCAGCAGCTGAACCCATACTAAAATTCCCTGGCCCCCTTTTTTCATGGGAGAACAAAGTCGCATTAAAATCCCCAATTATAGCCCAAGGAAGAAGAGGCTGGGGGAGATCAGCCACTAGCTTCAACCACAGATCCCTTCTTCCTACTCTAAAGCTGCTGGCATGAATGAAAGAAATCTGAAACCATTTCGATTCCCACTTAATAATAATCGAAATGTGCTGCTCAGACTCAGAGACAACAGCTGGGGTGTTCAAATTTCTCTTCCATAAAATCCACAAATTAGAGGGTTTCCCTACTCTACAATTGTAAATGAAAGAACTATTGAATCCCAATTTATTAAAAAATAAATTTGGAAAGGCACTTACCTCAATCATCGGCTCTGCTATACATATAATGTCCGGAGCTCTATCCTTAATAAACTGTCGTAAGGCATTCCTGCCTGCCGCCTTCTTAATTCCTCTGATGTTCCAGAAGAAAACCTTCATGATCAGTTACTTGGAGGCAGAGTAGTGAGCAGCCTCATCATTCTGCTCTGTCTCAGAAACGTGCTTACCAAGTCTATCCGACCCTTCAACACGCTGCATGATCATATCTATTTCTTCCACTTCCTTATGATGAATAACTACTCGGCCTTCCACCAGGCACGATTGAGAAAGCTCAGTCAAATTATTCTCAGCCCCCTCCCAAACTTGGCCCCTGCCACTCTTTCCCCCTCTGCCACCCCTACCACCTGGTTTGTAATTAATTTTGCGCCGTGGTCGTAAAGCACGCACCATTTGAGAGTACTCCCTCTGTGTCTGAGATTCCCTGACCTGAATATCACCCTCCCTGTGATCGCTCTCCTCACCTGAGGCCTGCGATTCATTCTCAGACGGGTTAGAAGACCGGGTCGACCCAAGGACATCCACGTCCAAAATATTATCCACTCTCTGCCCAACACCCATTGGATCCACCCCAGCCATAGCATTGTGAGGAATATTCTCAGTTGGGAAATATTCTTCACCATTTAAGTCCACCACTAAATCTTGGCACTTAAGGTAACCCTCCACGTTTGGCTCATTACTGATTTGGGAAGTATTCCCATTTGCTGCATCTACCATTCTGGTAGGAGACCGCATATTCCTTTCCTTTTGTGAAAGATTGTCGTCCCTGCCAGCTTCGTGGCCGCCGCCAACCTTATGAGAAGGCTGCTCAACTGCAATTTTCCCCACCGTTTTACCTCTACATTGGTTCGCATGATGTCCCAGTTTTTTGCACGAGAAGCATCGAACCATATTGTCTTCGTAGACGATTCGCTGATTGAACCAGAATATCGTCTCCTTTCCCGGTTGTCTTCGTTCCACTTGCATCTCCTCAACTCTAACGCCATTGAGCTCCATCTCAACTAGGACTCTTGCATAATTACCCATTGTTGCTTTTAATGTTTTATTGTCCAGGGCGACAGGCCTTCCTGCTACCTTTGCCATGGTCAATAGGATTCTCTCATGCCAATACTCCATGGGAAGCTCAGGGAATCGGATCCAAACGAGCTTAGTGTGAGAGTAATTATCATTAATATTAAATTCTGGGCGCCATCTCTGAAAGCGAATAATTTGTCCCCCTACTTTGATCGGTCCTCTCCTCCATATTGAGGCCATATCTCCCTCCTTCTCAAAACGAAATAGAATAAAACCCTTCCCTAGGGGAGAAAGGTTCACGTTCCCCTTTAGCCTCCAACTCGCAACCACCTCGCGCCTTATATCATCCATAGATACAAACCTGAAGTTTACTTTGCCTATCAGAGCAAAGGAAAAAGTCTCCAGTTTCTCTTCATACGCTTCCTGTGGAATCACTACCCTCGTCAGAGATCCAACACGAATCGGATTTGGGAGATCCTCCACGTCAGGGAGAGTCTTCTTTGTCACCGTAGCATAAGATTTGCGGGCTTTCCGATCCACTGGCTGTCCATCTTCATTATTTCTCTCACCCTCCCTCTCCTCCCCTTGCTCCACCGCAGTACCAGGCACCACATCAGGAGTGGAGCGACACACAGGGCGCAAAAAGTCCGTGATCAATCGTTGTTTGCCTCTGTCCGGCAGCCAACCATCGTTTCTTACCCCTGTCAGGCAGGTCGCTCGATCTCCTTCACCCATCACAAGCCCCAGACAGATCTCCGAAAACCTCTCTTCCAGAGGATTCAATCACTTTTCACCTGCCAAACATGAGACTCTCATAGCAACTCGCCCGGCCAGGTCCTAAGCTATGTCAGATCTACTCGGATCTGCTCGGATCTGCTCGGATCTGCTCCTGGATTTTAATCTTTAGCTCCTTTGTTTATTCCTCTTCTTCCTGCAAATGGATGATGAACAAAAGCCAAACCAAGGGAGGAAGGGTGCTGGGCGTGTGTGAGAATCAAGAGTACCAAAGTCGTCTGCTTCTTCCTTCTCAGAATCGTTTTCAAGCTCAACCGAGGAAACCAGATGGTGTCCGAAGGTTTGATCGAAACATTCAATGGAGATCTTCGTTCTAGTGAAGATCTAAGGCGTGGTTCCTCAGCTCTGTCCTCTGTTCTCCAGAACGACTTGACGCAATAACCAGAGAGAGCAAGAGCAAGCAAGAGAACCAGATCTCTCTCTCTCTAGTTATAATACACACCACAAAAATCAAATCGTTTTTCTGGCTGATTTCTCTGAAAATGTTTCTGACGGAGACCGCTCGCCGCTTCCCTTCTCTCACCCCCCGTTTCTTTGCCGGAAAACGATCCCGGCCGGCCTCAAAGAATCTCGAGCGTGTCTCTCAATCCTTCGATGAAAAACTCCTCCGTCTTCTCCAAAAGGAAGATCGCTGCTACATCTGTGCTCCTAGAGAATCATTTTCCCGATCGGATCTGTTTTCTCTCCCTGATCAGAGGAAACAAAAGGAAGATCGCTTCTCCAAAAGGAAGATCGCTGCTACGTCTGTGCTCCTCGGCACCTCTGATCCTCTTCTTTCTCTGATAACTTACGGAACTACGATCGCCTCTGATCCTCTGATTCTCTCATGCCTCTGATCGCCTCTGATCGCCTCTGGAACTGCGATCGCCGCTCTCCTGAGGGTGATCGGGTCTCTCCGCCGATGATCCTCACGATCTCCTGAGAACTTATGGAACTGAAGAATCAAGCTTCCTCTCCCTCTGATGAGAGGTTTGCTTTCAATGATGTCCCCCAAGTCTTTTGTATTAAAATATGAAGAAATTAAAAAGCGATTCAAATACAATTCAATTCCCACTTCCAATCAAAACTCTGCCTCAAAAGATGGCCATTGTCTTGGAAAAAACCACGATTCTATTGATTGAATTGGAAAGATAGCGACTTCCGTATATATATTATTATAATATTATGTGGTGTTATATATGGATACTCAAAACGTTACGTGATTTAGGGTCACATAGTGGCTGCGTGGGAAAAAGCTGAGCGGTAAAAGATCAATACCATGGAAAGAATTCTGCCAATGTCACGTTACTCTCTTAATTGCGTAAATCAAAACAAATTACATGCTTAGCTAGGTTGATCGTCCAGGTTTGAATGGAAAGATGAATTGAATTTTGGAAGAAAACAAAAGATAACTCTATGTTGAACTGTAAACTTAGACGTCCTAAGTTCGATTCCTACTAAGTACACCTTGGGCTACTCACACGAGGTGTTTAGTACTTTTCACTATTTTTAGTGAAAGTTGAATGATTCTCATTCAACCTCGGTATGACCCGGTCTATGCGGTTGTGGGGTTAGTATAGACCCGCGGGACTAGTCAGGCCTTCGGCCTGAATACCCGTCATTAGCAAAACAAGGAAAGAAAAAAGAGAACTCTGTGAATACATATGGAGATTTTCCAAAATGTCAAAACCATCAATAGTTCAATTATAATATTTAGATGTTGTTCAATTATATTCCATTTTATGGTAAAAACTGTCATTAATCTCCACAATCACCATCATATTTGACTAATTACTTCTCATGATTTCATAAGCCATATGCTTATAGGTTTCTACTGAGGGACCAAATCTTTTAAAAACTGGGTCATCCTCAGTGGTGGTTCTCAATGGTCGTGAATATACTAAATGAGGAGAGAGAAAATAAATGTCATATCCATGGATCAAAAGGACATTCACTTAGGAGAATGTTGTACCCATTCTTGGAGCCAAAAATGCGGAACTACAAGCAAAAGAATTCACAGGGCCCAAGCCCAAGCCCAAGCCCAAGCCCAAGCCCAAGCCTAATGAATCGGACAGGAGCTGCTGCCGGCACGGCTTGGTATTTTCTTTTCATAGTTGGAACACAATTATAAATAAAATAAAAGGGATACCTTCCTCATTTTGCGGCAGTTGCCGAAATCTAAATCTATCTAATTGGAGTTCAAGTAGAACTGGGTATGTAGACCCTCCGCGTACACTATAAAAGAAGGTCCAGTCGGTCATCTTTTCACTCTGCTACTCATCTCTTCCTCTGTTTCTTCCTCTTCCTCTGAAAGATCAATCATGTTTCCTGTTGTTATTCCATGCATGCGTTATTCCTATGCTGAAAGCCACACACGTTCAGCACACACACAGCCCACGACCAAATTCCATTTCCTGATTCAACAAGACCATGTTTATGCAAGAACAATGAATGATGGGTCTCAAATCAGTTTTAGGCAGAGTTCTAATCTATTGCCAGAGCAAGTATTCATTATTGAGTTCCCTTACCTGCTTATACCTGAAGTCAGCCAGATCAAAATCCAGGCCATGCTTACCCAGATGGAAATCCCTCCAGATTCCATTGAGAGAATTAAACGACAGATATCCCATTATGCTTTTGAAGCAGCCTCGTTCTGTAGAGAGAGGATAGACGTTTGTGAAGCGCTTGATATCTTCATAGGTCTTAATGTTCCTCTCGTTGAATATGACAGAAGTCTTGACGATGATTACGTTGACTGGTTCGAGTCCATGGATATCCTAGGAGAAGAAGAAGGTTCAATTAGGTTGGTTCCGGCTTCACCATCTTCAATTCAGGCTTTAGAGATTAAGAAATTTGATGATATAGAAGAAGACCCTTCTTCTTCTTCTTCAACCGAGACCTGTATGATTTGCATGGATGAGTACGTGAGAGGAGTCGACGTTGCACGGTTGCCTTGCTCGCATCTCTTTCATGGTGAATGCATTTTTAAGTGGTTGGAATGCAAGAATTCGTGCCCCCTGTGTCGTTATGTATTGCCTTCAGAAGCTTAATTTCTTTTTTTTTTTCTTTTTTTTCATCTTCAGTCACTGTAAAATTGATTTTGAAGGATGGTAGCTCAGCCCTAGCTGAGTACTCTCCAATGTACCAGAATACATTCCATCGACTGGATCATATCGATAGGAAGGGCTGTTTCTGCTCTGATATTGAGTCATGAGAGAGTATATCTTTACAGTAATAACTTAAATTAGGGAAACATTTGGAAATTTATAAAAATGTATTTTGTTATAAAAATGTAAATTTGAATTGGTTTATGGAAGGAAGTACTCTAGTTTGCAGCCATGGTTCCCTTCATTTCCATGGATTCTGTAATGATCTCCCAACCCATTTTGATGGAAGTTAATACCTTATGGAAACATGTAATTTCAACTTTTCTATCAGAGGTCAATGATAAAATTGTTCAAATTTTTTCAAAGAGAACTTCACTAATTTGTAGATTTGAAAATGTTCCATATCTTGAGATTTAACCCATTTGATATGTGATTTTTTATTTCTGATCAGTCAGTAAATTTGTATTTTCCAGGGAGCATTAACTTCATTTCATCTATGTTAGAGAATTATCTTTTGTGGAAGTATGTAAACTTTATTAGTGATTTACCTCTTAATAATGACAGATAGGAAGCTGAAGGCGGCTAATGTAGCCTTTAATGCCAGTATCGATTGTGGTATAACTCTCTTCGATACTGCTAAGGTTTATGGCTCAAGGGTGAGAACAGAAATTTCCTGCATTCTTTTTTCTCTTTGTGCACACCATTAATTTATCTAAATCTAACTTTAAAACATACCTTCTCTGCTATTGCAGTTGTCTATGGGTGGAGTTAAGTCAGAAACATTACTGGGAAGGTAACAATCAATCACAGGGCCTTGTTGTTAAGCTATTAAATTTTTTCTTGATTTCTTTACTTACTAATAATAATGTGTTTTTTCTTGAGGCTAAAGAACTGAAATATAGGATGGCTGCTAAAGTTAATAAGAATGAAATGTTATGTTTCTAATTCTTCCCCTGTTATTTGAGATTGATTCTTATATTTAGTCTACCCTTCCCCTTTTCCTGTAGACTCATCAAGGAAAGGAAATCGTGGGAGTGTTGTCTCGGCCCTTAAAGATTCCCTATGCGGCCTTGGTCTTTCTTCAGTGGACGTATACCAGCTTCATTGGTTTGCATTACATAAGCCTATACTTAGTAGCTTTTGTCGATTTCTCCGGGAAAACATATAGTTAACTAAAGTAGTTATGTTAATTTTCAGGCCAGGAGTCTGGGGAAATGAAGGTAAGTCAATATTACTTTTGTCATGTTCTTACGAAAACAAGTCAATGTCTCAATGAGCACAAAAATTTTACCACTAATTCTTATGCTTGATGTCTTAAGACCCTCTCACATGGATCGATTAAAAGATCATTGCAGGTTACATTGATGGCCTTGGAGATGCTGTTGAGCAGGGCCTTGTGAAGGCTGTGGGTGTCTCAAATTACAATGGTAATTTCCTCATTTTCAGCAATATGGTGTATATGATTTTTCTGTGGAAAAATGTTAACAGATTCAATTTTGTGAATTCTCTTCAGTTCAACTAATCATTTTAGATCTTCCAAAGTTGTGCAGCCCTGCCGAGGACTTTCACACCTCTGTTCTTTTCTAAAAGCAAATTTGTATAAAACTCTTTAGTTTCAAATTAACATCTTACATGTTTAAGTGAACTTTTTGAGGTAGGTCTAGGTTCTTCTTGCTCAATTTATAGTTTTGATTAATAAATTTACCGATTATGGATTTCAGAAAAATGTCTCTGTGATGCTTATGAGAAGCTTAAGAAGAGAGGCATTCCAATGGCTTCCAACCAGGTAAATTATAGCCTCATATACAGAGCTCGAGGAAAAAGGTGTGAAAGCCACTTGTGATGAGTTGAGGATCACTTTGATTGTGTATTCTCCTCTTGCCCAAGGTGGGATTCCTACACTTTCATATGTTCCCAAGAAACCTCTTTTTTGCCAAAAATATAACTTAAAAATCAAAATTCAACTTAGGATGCAAAGCAGAACCTAGATGACTATCCTTTCAGCATTTTCAACTTTAGTTTTAAGTTGAGGATTTGTCCAGTATTTCATTGAGGCATTGAAGTGTTGGATTAACTTCATTCTTTCCTTCTTTTTTTTTTTCCTTTTCCAGTTTACTTCTATTTGGGATTTTTTCTACCCCAATACCTATAGCTATTCTTTCCGTAGTACCACATTAAGCATTTCCTGTAGTGCTTCATTCACAAGGTTTACAAAATTGGCAGACTTTTATTTACCTTCTGTTTTCTTCACTTTCTCTTTTCCTAGAGAAATATCATCAAACTGTCAAAATGTTAGGCTTCTATTTTGATTAGCACTTATTTTGTTGTGTTCAATTGAGAAAAGTGTTTAAATTTTGCAGTTCTGTACTTTTGGGGTCCGAAAGGATTACTTCTAAAGTTTCTTCAACTCCGCACTCAATGCACACCCTTTTTCTTCTTCCTTCCCCTTTTTGTTTATTTACTATTTTATTTTAATGTATCTGTACATTAATGGCTGTCTTTTCGAACTTGTAGGTGTTCTTACTGGAGAGTACACACCAGAAAATCCACCCTCTGGTCCCTGAGGCCGGATATACACTCCTGAGTTCCTCATAAGGGTAATAAAACAGCACATTGCAATTTGATATAATCCACTAGGAACAAGGGGCATAAGTAATTTAGCCATAAAGAGTGTATTTGGATTGCAGTTACACTTAATTATCTATAGAATTGTGCTGGGTGGCTATTTGGATATTTATGCATTAAGAAATCTGAATATTTAAGTTTTTTTTTTATTTGGAAGCTTGATATGAATTCATTATAGTGCATGTCTGCCGGAATTTTTTAAAACAGAAAACTGGTGTCGAAAAGCATCATTGTTCTGTTTTTTTGATTTCTGACTAAATTGCTTAGTTTGTTAAAGCAAGAGGCTTTCACTCCAGAAAACAAAGATTGGTTGACATTGCTCCCTTTCTTTTTCTTCAACTATTGTACTATTTCCATGTGTTTTTTCCTATCAATTTTCTGCTCATGAACAACACAATGGAGATCAAAGCCCAAGTACAGTGGTCTTGCTATAAAGCATTTAAATTAGGATAGCACTCCACATGGAAATGAAACTAAACCAACAGTTGCTGAGAATCTCAAACAATATTGTTAACCAAAACAGCGTTTGATTAGTCCCGATTGATTTTGATTTCTGGGTCCCTTTTTCCTACACAGCCCCCATATTGCTTCCGCACAGAGCAAGAACCATCATTGAACGAAGACAAAAAAACCAAAGCACCAGCAATAAGTGAGAGCTTTCACCTAAATTCCAAATCTCCCACATGTCGACAAAGCAAAAACTACAGCCTCCTCGAGGAATGTGATCCAAATACAAGCAAAATTCGACAAAATAGATCTTGTTCCTCAACCTAGAGAGGGGTACATGACATATCCTGTTTTACGGACATCTCCAAGTTGCCTTTCAAGATACAGTTTCAAATGCAGGAAGAGAGGAGATAATAAACAGCTTCTGAGTATTTTTTTTATTTGAAATAAGTTTTCCATTGGTAGCAATCATCATATAGTTTTCCTATTTCTAGGACATTCAAAACTGACCACTTTGCAACATATGGTTTCGAGGCCACAAGTAAATCTCTGGGTTAGAAACTGATCTCATTGTATTGGCATACCCAGCAGTCCCATTAGCAATATTCTTCTTCAATTCACCCACTTGGTCATAACAGTCCGAAGAAATCATTAGATACTATGCATGCAACATCCCAATTAGCACAATTTAAGAATGTTTGATGTACTGTGTCTAGGAAGTAAAGATGATTCTATAATTAGTGCAGAAAAATAGCTTATTTATTGAGGGATCAAATCTCTTAAGAACTGGGTCATCCTTACAGGTGGTTCTCAACTGGTTAATAGCCCAGGAGAAAGTTGTACCCATCCCCGGAGCCAAAAATTCAGAACAAGCAAAAGAATTCGCAGGTGCACTTGGGAGGCGATTCACAGATGAGGAGATTGCAGAGCATTGGTATCTTGCATCAGAGACAACCAGTTATTGGGTTCCCTGTTGAAAACTTGTGACGGCACAGAATCATTGACAATGAATTTCTTTGACAGTTCACTTTCATTATGAATGCAATACAAGTATTGCGAGAAGCCACTATATTCCTATTGAAGCTTTTCTTCTGAATTTTTTTTCTTAGGAAGAAAGTGGGGGAAGTTTTCTCCTAGAGACTCTTCTGTGATCATTAATCAAAAGAGGTCATATGGCATTTCTGTTCAAAACTTGTAACTTATTAGCAATGTGTAAAAAAAATTACCTTTTCATTCAACTTGATGTAAGAGCAGATTGTCATTGTTAGTAAGACATTGAAATTTTCTACATTAAACTCTTGTATGGATGTATACAACCAGTAGATATAGGATTTTGTATTACAATGATAAAATATCCATATTGTCAGGAAGAGTAGAAAGTTCTTGGTTAGCTGTTTTTGGGGAACATTAATGGAGGAAGCTAAGTGAGTTGATCCGGAGGCATTTCTTCTCACCTGTTTCAGCTTTGATTGCACCCACCTCACCTGTGGGCAATTTTGTTGATTACATAGGATTCTTGATTTTTTTCACCCAAGGTTTCACAGTAGCCTCCGCTGCAGTTTATCTTAATGTTAGAACCATTTGATCTTCAAGTTTCTTGGAAGTTTTTGTTATGTTTGTCTCGAATTCTTAACCCATTTTGAGAATTTTTTTGAGATCTGCAATAGAAGCAGAGGGGTCCTAACTAAGGGTGAAACAAGGTCGGGAAGGGTTAGGGTTTTAAGGTTGGGCCAGGTTTCTTAAAACCCTAACCCAACCCTAGGTCCTCAAAATTCAACCCAAGCCAAACCCAACCCTATTAGGTTCATGTTTAGGCCCAATCCTACCGGGTTCATACCAACCCAACCCAGCCCTAATTGACCCTATCAGGGCCAAGTTGGGTCTGGTTGGCCAGGGTTGGGTTGACCTTGGCTTTTATAATGGTTGGATTAACCTTTATTAACATGTTTTTTCCATTCATATCTCATATATTAAAAAATTATAGAAAAATAAAATACTTACTGAAGTCATAATTTCTTTTATAAAGATGCAAGGTTGAATTTCGGGCTGGGTTGGGCCGGGTTGAGGCATCAGCCCTAACCCAACCCAACCCAACCCTGACTCAGGGTTGCGGTTTTTCAAAAAATTTGGCCCAAACCCTATTCGGGCTCAGGGCGGGCCAAGACAGGTTCGGATTGTCAGGGCCAAACTTTCACCCCTAGTCCTAAGTAACTATGTAAGCATGAAATAAATTACATCACATCTTCAAGTTCAACTGTGAATGCTTTTCCACAATCTATTTAAGGTAGGTTTGATGTTAAAATTAGATCCATTCTAAAATGTGGGCCAGAATTGAGATGGCACCTTGGATCTTCGTTAGCAATTTTGACCCTAAGGGCTAAAATTTCTATAATGACTCAAACCTTTAGGGAATTGAAAATTTTAAACATAAAAAGAAGCGTAAAAGGGCAAAACTTATATTTCTGAACTCGACAAATTAACCAAAAAAGAAGCTTAACGATAGGGTTAAATTAACTCTCCATAATTTACTCTAATTGCCCAAACGCTGGACTCAAAAGCCTTATTGGTCATACTGTTAGTCCCTCTCTTTCTTCCTCTTCCTTCATCAAGAAAAATCAATCAATTTTTTTTCCCCGATATGTAACACTATCAACCCCCGATTGATGATTCTTCACCTTTAACCCTTGATCAGCAGTTCAGCTTTTCAGAGAAACAAAGAACCAAGAAAAGTCAATCATGCTTCTTGGTGTAATTACATACACACATTTCTCCTATATGGAGAGACCCATAAATTCATAATACACTGAACCCAGATCCACATTGCATTTCATGGTTGAACAAGAGCATGTTTTTGTGAGAATCTTCATTGGCTCTGAAGCCAATCTTGTGCATACTTCATCTTACCCATCTCCAGAGCAAGTATTCCCCATTGAGCTCCCTTGCATGCTTCTCTCTAGTCAGTGAGGCCAAAATCTATGATATGCTTACATGGATGGAAATCCCGCCAGAATCTATAGAGAGACTCAAGTGACATATGTCAAACTATGGTTTTGAAGTGGCCTCGTTCTGTAGAGAGAGGAATGTTTGTCAATCTTGGATATAATCATAGGTCTTAATGTTCGTCTCCAAGAAAATTACATAAATATTGATGATTACATTGAATGGGTTGAGGTATTGTATTTGGATTTGGTGAGTTGTGGTGCGCAAAAATCCCTTGTTCACGAGGTGGTCTCAAGTTCGAACATTTTGACTGCTATTTTTTTCGTCTCGTCTAAGGAACAATGGACGGTTGGGAATGGCCAGCACATTAGATTTTGGTCTTACTGCTAGCTGGGTAAGAGGTCTATAGAGAAGATGTTGGGCGTCGAGGATAATACTCTGGATTCTCTAAAAGCAAAGGTTGCTGATTTTATTATTCTCAATCGATGGAGTTTTCCATGTGTAGAATCTAATTTTATGACTGGAATTCTTGAGATGGCTAGAAGTATTGTTATTACCAATATGGAGGATGTTTGTCACTGGCGCCCTTCATCTTCTGGGATTTTTACAATTGAATCTTCTTGGGAGTCTGTGAGAATCAGGCCCCCAAGGTGGGTTGGTACTCCATATTATGGCAGTCTTGTATTTAGCCTCGTCAAGTGGTTTTCGGTTGGAGGATGATTAAAAACAAGCTTCCAATGGATGATCTTGTGCAGATTTGGGGGAATGCCATGACCTCTAAATGTGATCTATGTGGCATGTAGGTAGAGTCAAGAAATCATATCTTCTATTCTTGCAGCTTTGCAAAATTTTTGTGGTCGAAATTTTGCAATTGTTTTAGAATTCGTGGCCTGATTGAGACGGGATGGACGATGCCCTTAGTTGGTGGAAGTCTAGGGTAAAGGAAGTCTCTTTCAAGGTTATTATTAATTCCCTATTTTATTTGGTTGGATAGGACTGCTAGAAAGTATGAAAATGAAAAAAAGTCAGCAGACCATTGTTTTGAATTGGTGAGAGGTGAAATAAGCGCCCAATCTCTTGTGCATTCAGGTTCGTCTATCTCTATTTGGGATTTGCTTTGTTACAGAAGATTGGGTTTCTCTGGAGTTCAATGCCGCCCTTGGCATGTTTATGAAATTTTTTGGTGTCCACCTTTTTCTGGTTGGTGGAAGGTAAATACGGATGGGTGCTCTCTTGGAAACCCTGGAAAGGCTATTGTTGGTGGTGAGCTTCGAAATGAAAAGGCAAAGGTTGTGGCAAATTTCGGATTCTTCCTAGTGGTTCTCACTAATTTTGAAGGTAGAGTTCTTGGCTGTCATTTTACGAATTGAGCTTGCCAAAAGGCTTGAGATTCCAAGGTTGTGGATAGAATATGACTCCGTGGCAGTGGATACTTTTTCATTGAAGAAGAAGGTCCCGTGGATTGCTGGTCAAACTGTCTCCAGTATTGGAGCTCAATTGAGTGGAAAATTTCTCACTGCTTCCTAAAAGTAAATGTGGTCGTAGATTATCCCACTAAGTCTGCAGCTCGGCTTGAAGTCTCTTATCCGGTGATGTCTTGGTCAGCCTTGGTCAAGATGGAGTTGGATATGGATGCTTCAGGTCGGCCAAGATACAGGCTATCTTGATTATGTTTGTTGTTTTTTCCTTACTTGTGGGTGTTTTTTTGTCTATCTCCCCTTCTTGCTGATGGCAATGCTGAAGGAGGGTTGGGAGAGTTAGTTTCTTCCCCCGAGTGTGTTGGAGGGATTTTCCCTTTTGTAATTCTTCATATTTTTTAATTTTTTTAATACAAATGATTTTTTAGCAAAAAAAAAAAAAAGGGTGGAGAAGATCAAGGTTTAAGCAGATTGGTTCCAACTTCAAAATCTTTGATTCAGGCTTTGGAGATTAAAAAATTTGAAGAGATAGAAGACCCTTCATCTTCTTCTTGATTTGTTTGGATGAGTACATGAGGGGAGTTGATGTTACATGGTTGCCTTGCTCACATCTTTTTCATAATGAATGCACAGTTAAGTGGTCGAAACGTAAGAATTCGTGCTCCTGTTGTCGCTTTGTATTTCCTACAAAAGCTTAGTTTCTTTAAATTTTATTTCATCTTCTAATCAGAATCTGAACTGTTGATTTTATTGAAACTTTGTGTGTAATCTCGTGTTATGTCAATAATGAATTTTTTTCCAATCTAACCCTTTTTCAACCTTGTGTTATGTCAATGTTGGTTTTGGGCTAAAACCATGTATCAAGAACGATCAATTATAATCGGGCTGAACTTGAACCAGATCAATTTGAACTTTAATCAATCAGGCTTGATCGGGCCTGCCAATGAGGGCTTGGAATTGACACCCCTATCTTATCGGAAAAAATTTGGCTGCTAACCAGGTTGTAGCCAAGTTGCTGCAATCCCCTACTGGCAGCCAAAGAAATGAAATAATTCACTTCCCTCTAGGATTCACAAATACCCTCCTAAATTATATTATTTTTCAAAGGCAATTTTTGCACATTGCATACGGCTCTACAATGGAGGTGATTTTTCCCTTCCATCGAAGAAAGAGAGAAATCAGGATCTATCAGATCCCGATCCTAGATGATCCCATTACACTTACCACCATTCTTTTCAGAGAGAAGAGTTCCAAAAATATTATGATGGTTCCATTTGCTTTATAGATTTATTTTGTCTATTATTCAGCAATCCCAAAGTTTCCCTTTTAGATTCTATTTCTTTGGCTGCCAGGGTTGCAGCTAAGGGGCAACAACTGAATTTCGTCCTATCTCATCGTGTCCAATTGTCCATATTGTTCTTTCCAAATTTTGGATACCAATCATGTCTCCAGGGGAGATTCTTGGGCCCAGAAAATTTGGCAGCGGACTGATGATAAAATGGTTCTTCAGTTTATTAATTTAGTGTCGGACTTAATTTTGAGATCTTAAATACTTCCCATCTCTAAAGGGCAAGTGACCTTTAGTAATACTTAGGCACATTTATGGTTAACTTATATAAATGTAAACCAAAATTGGAATCCACGCCACCTAAATATAGGATATGGTATACAGGCTGGCACTTATAGTTTAGTTACTGGAAGTTATGGATACTTGGAAGTTGTAGACTGGAGAGGATCAGTTGGAGTTCGAGTAGAACTGGGTATGTAGACCCTCCCCCTACACTACTTCTTATAAATGGAAGGTCCAGTCGGTCACCTTTTCACTTTGCTACTGATCTCTTTCTCTCTTTCTTCCTCTTCCTCTGAAAGATCAATCATGTTTCCTGTTGTTATTACAAGCATGCGTTCTTCCTATACTGAAAGCCACACACGTTCAGAACACCCACAACCCACAACCAAATTCCATTTCCTGATTCAACAAGACCATTTTTATATAACAACAATGAATGATGGGTCTCAAATCAGTTTTAGGCAGAGTTCTAATCTATTGCCAGAGCAAGTATTCATTATTGAGTTCCCTTACCTGCTTATACCTGAAGTCAGCCAGATCAAAATCCATGCCATGCTTACCCAGTTGGAAATCTCTCCTGATTCCATTGAGAGAATTAAACGACAGATATCCCATTATGCTTTTGAAGCAGCCTCGTTCTGTAGAGAGGGGATAGACATTTGTGGAGCCTCTGATATCTTCATATGTCTTAATGTTCCTTTCGTAGAATATGACACAAGTCTTGATGATGATTACGTTGAATGGTTCGAGTCCATGGATATCGGAGGAGAAGAAGGTTCAATTAGGCTGGTTCCGGCTTCACCATCTTCAATTCAGGCTTTAGAGATTAAGAAATTTGATGATATAGAAGAAGACCCTTCTTCTTCTTCTTCAACAGAGACCTGTATGATTTGCATGGACGAGTACGTGAGAGGAGTGGATGTTGCACGGTTGCCTTGCTCGCATCTCTTTCATGGTGAATGCATTGTTAAGTGGTTGGAATGCAAGAATTCGTGCCCCTTGTGTCGTTATGTATTGCCTTCAGAAGCTTAATTTCTTAAAATATATTTTATCATCTTCAGTCACTGTAATGTTGATTTTGAAGGATCTTCATACACAATCTCTGTTACCTAATGAAGTTTTTCTTTTTTCTTCAATCAAATCATAATCTTTGTGTCTTCTTTTTTTTTTTGGTAATGAATCTTTGTTTCTTCAAAATCCAATCCTACAAGAAAGGATGAGAGCTCAGCCTTAACTGAGTACTCTCCAATGTACTCAGATTTTTTCTTTTTTTTTTTTTTTTTTGGTTATGAGTACTTCAAATTCTTTGCATTGGATAATGGAAGAACGGTCAATTTTTCTGGCCAATCACTGAGCCCTAACTGAGTACTCTCCAATGTACTCAGTTGTTTTCCAAATTACATTTTATTTTGAAACCATGTTTCTCTCCATTTCCGTGGATTCTGTATCTCCCAATTCATTTTGATGAAAATATCTTTTGGAAACATGTAATTTCAAAATTTCAATCAGAGGTTAATGGTAACATTGTTCAATCTTTTTTCAAAGAGAACTTGATTAATTTGTAGATTTGAAAATGTTCCATATCTTGAGATTTAGCCCATTTTATATCATTGTCTTGCAATGGATCATAAATCTGTGACTTGTGATCAGTCGCATGTATTTTCCAGGGAGAACTAAATTTCATTTGATCTATTTGAGAGAATTATATTTTGTGGAAGTCTGTAAACTTTATTAGTGATTCACCTCTTAATAATGACAGACAGGAAGCTGAAGGTGGCTAATGGAGCCTTTAATGCCTGTATCGATTGTGGTATAACTCTTTTCGATACTGCTGAGGTTTATGGCTCAATGGTGAGAACAGATATTTCCTGCATTCTTTTTTCTCTTTGTGCACACCATTAATTTATATAAATGTATCTTTGAAACATATATTCTCTGCTACTGCAGTTGCCTATGGGTGCAGTTAATTCAGAAACATTACTGGGAAGCTAACAATCAACCACAGGACCTTGTTGTTAAGCTGTGAAAAATTTTCTTGGTTTCTTTACTTACTAATAAAAATGTGTTTTTTCTTGAGGCTAAAGAACTGAAAAATAGATGGCTGCTGAAGTAATGGAATGTTATGTTTCTAATTCTTCCCCTGTTATTTGAGATTGATTCTTATATCTAGTATACCCTTCCCCTTTTTCTGTAGATTCATCAAGGAAAGGAAAGAGAAAGATCCATCAGTAAAGGTAGCTGTTGCAACCAAGTTTGCAGCCCTGCCTTGGAGGTTTGGTCATGGGAGTGTTGTCTCGGCCCTTAAAGATTCCCTATGCCGCCTTGGTCTTTCTTCAGTGGACATATACTAGCTTCATTGGTTTGTATTATATGAGCCTATACTTAGTAGCTTTTGTGGATTTCTCTGGGAAAACATGTAGCTAATTAAAGTAGTTCTGTTAATTTTCAGGCCAGGAAACTGGGGAAATGAGGGTAACTATATATTACTTTCATTATGTTCTTACAGAAAACAAGTCAATGTCTCAATGAGTACCAAAAATTTACCATTAATTCTTATGCTGAGTGTTTTAAGATTCTCTTTCACATAGATTATTTAAAAGATCTTTGCAGGTTACATTGATGGCCTTGGAGATGCTGTTGAGCAGGGCCATGTGAAGGCTGGTGGTCTCTCATATTACAATGGTAATTTCCTCATTTTCAGCAATATGGTGTATATGATTTTTCTGTGGAAAAATGTTAAAGGGAAACAAATGGGATGATCCTTGGATTACAACAGATTCAATTTTTTGAATTCTTTTCAGTTCAACTAATCATTTTAGGTCTTCCAAAGTTGTGCAGCCCTGCCGAGGACTTTCACACCTCTGTTCTTTTCTAAAAGCACAAACTTGTATAAAACTCTTTAGTTTCAAATTAACATCTTACATATTTAAGTGACCTTTTTGAGGTAGGTCTAGGTTCTTCTTGCTCAATTCATATTTTTGATTAATAAATTTACCAATTATGGATTTCAGAAAAACGTCTCCATGATGTTTATGAGAACCTTAAGAAGAGAGGCATTCCACTGGCTTTCAACCAGGTAAATTATAGCCTCATATACAGAGCTCCAGAGGAAAAAGGTGTGAAAGCCACTTGTGATGAGTTGAGGATCACTCTGATTGTGTATTCTCCTCTTGCCCAAGGTGGGATTCCTACACTTTCATATGTTCCAAGAACCTCTTTTTTGCCAAAAATATAACTTAAAAATCAAAATTCAACTTAGGATGCAAAGCAGAACCTAGATGACTACCCTTTTAGCATTTTCAACTTTAGTTTAAGTTGAGGATTTGTCCAGTATTTCATTGAGGCATTGAAGTGTTGGATTAACTTCATTCTTTTCTTTTTTTTTTTTTCTTTTCCAGTTTACTTCTATTTGGGATTTTTTCTACCCCTATACCTATAGCTATTCTTTCCGTAGTACCACATTAAGCATTTCCTGCGGTGCTTCATTCACAAGGTTTACAAAATTGGCAGACTTTTATTTACCTTCTGTTTTCTTCACCTTCTCTTTTCCCAGAGAAATATCATCAAACTATCAAAATGTTAGGCTTCTATTGTGATTAGCACTTATTTTGTTGTGTTCAATTGAGAAAAGTGTTTAAATTTTGCAGTTCTGTACTTTTGGGGTCCGAAAGGATTACTTCAAAAGTTTCTTCAACTCTGCACTCAATGCACACCCTTTTTCTTCTTCCTTCTCCTTTTTGTTTATTTATTATTTTATTTTATTGTATCTGTACATTAATGGCTGTCTTTTCGAACTTGTAGGTGTTCTTACTGGAGAGTACACACCAGAGAATCCACCCCTGGTCCCGAGGCCGGATATAAACTCTTGAGTTCCTCATATGGGTAATAAAACAGCACATTCTAATTTGATATAATCCACTAGGAATAAGGGGCAGAAGTAATTTAGCCATAAAGAGTGTATTTGGATTGCAGTTATACTGAATTATCTATAGATTTGTGTTGGATGGCTATTTGGATATTTATGCATTAAGAAATCTGAATATTTAAGTTTTTTTATTTGGAAGCTTGATATGAATTCATTAAAGTGCACGTCTGCTGGAATTTTTAAAACAGAAAACTGTTGTCGAAAAGCATAATTGTTCTGTTTTTTCGATTCCTGACTAAATTGCTTAGTTTGTTAAAGCAAGAGGCTTTCACTCCAGAAAACAAAGATTGGTTGACATTGCTCCCTTTCTTTTTCTTCAACTATTGTACTATTTCCATGTGTTTTTTCATATCAATTTTCTGCTCATGAACAACACAACGGAGATCAAAGCCCAAGTGCAGTGGGTCTTGCTATAAAGCATTTAAATTAGGATAGCACTCCACATGGAAATGAAACTAAACCAACAGTTGCTGAGAATCTCAAACAATACTGTCAACCAAAACAACTTTTGATTAGTCCCGATTGATTTTGATTTCTGGGTCCCTTATTCCTACACAGCCCCCATATTGCTTCCACACAGAGCAAGAACTATCATTGAACTGGACAAAAAAACCAAAGCACCAGCAATAAGTGAGAGCTTTCACCTAAAATTCCAAATCTCCCACATGTCAACAAAGCAAAAACTACAGCCTCCTTGAGGAATGTGATCCAAATACAAGTAAAAGTCGATAAAATCATCGAACTTGTTCCTCATCCTAGAGAGGGGTACATGACATATCCTGTTTTACAGACATCTCCAAGTTGCCTTTCAAGATACGGTTTCAAATGCAGGAAGAGAGGAGATAATAAACAGCTTCCGAGTTATTTTTTTATTTGAAATAAGTTTCCCATTGGTAGCAATCATCATATAGTTTTCCTATTTCTATGACATTCAAAACTGACCACTTTGCAACATATGGTTTCGAGGCAACAAGTAAATCTCTGGGTTAGAAACTGATCTCATTGTATTGGCATACCCAGCAGTCCCATTGTCATATTTCTTCTTCAGATTCAACCAATTGGTCATAACAGTCCGAAGATATCATTAGATACTATGCATGCAACATCCCAATTAGCACAATTTAAGAATGTTTGATGTACTGTGTCTAGGCAGGAAAGATGATTCTTAAGAACTGGGTCATCCTTACAGGTGGTTCTCAACTGGTTAATAGCCCAGGAGAATGTTGTACCCCATCCCCGGAGCCAAAAATTCAGAACAAGCAAAAGAATTCGTAGGTGCACTTTGGTGGCGATTCACAGATGAGGAGATTGCAGAGCTTTGGAATCTCGCATCAGAGACAAAACCAGTTATTGGGTTCCCTGTTGAAAACTTGTGACGGTACAGAATCATTGACAATGAATTTCTTTGACAGTTCACTTTCATTATAAATGCAATACCAGTATTGCGAGAAGCCACTATATTCCTATTGAAGCTTTTCTTCTGAATTTTTTTTCTTAGGAAGAAAGTGGGGGAAGTTTTCACCTAGAGACTTTTCTGTGATCATTAATCAAAAGAGGTCATATGGCATTTCTGTTCAAAACTTGTAACTTATTAGCAATGTGTAAAACTAAGTACCTTTTCGTTCAACTTGATGTATGGATGTATACAACCAATAGATATATACAACCAATAGATATAGGATTTTGTATTACAATGATAAAATATCCATATTGTCAGGAAGAGTAGAAAGTTCTTGGTTAGCTGTTTTTAGGGAACATTAATAGAGGAAGCTATATGGGTTGATCCGGAGGCATTTTTTCTTCCTTGCCTGTTTCAGCTTTGATTGCACCCACCTCGCCTGTGGGCAATTTTCTTGATTTCACAGGATTCTTGATTTTTTTCACCCAAGGTTTCACAGTATCCTCCGCTGCAGTTTATCTTAATGTTAGAACCATTCGATCTTCAAGTTTCTTAGAAGTTTTTGTTATGTTTGTCTCAAATTCTTAACCCATTTTGAAGATTGATACGTTCTGAAATTTTCTGGTGGCAACCCGAATGAGAATTTCTTTGAGATCTGTAATAGAAGCAGCGGGGTCCTAACTAGGGGTGAAACAGGGCTGGTGTTGGGCTAAGTTTCTTAAAACCCTAACTCAACCCAAGGTCCTCAAAAATTCAACCTAGGCCCCACCCAACCCTATTGGGTTCATGTTTAGGCCCAACCCTGCTGGGTTCATACCAACCCAACCCAGCCCCTAATTGACCCTATCAGGGCCGGGTTGGGTCGGGTTGGCCTGGGTTGGGTTGACCTTGGCTTCTATAATGGTTGAAGTAGCCTTAATTGACATCTTTTTTCCATTCATGTCTCATATATTAAAAAATTATAGAAAAATAAAATACTTATTGGAGTCCTAATTTCTTTTATAAAGATGCATGGTTGAATTTCGGGGTTGGGTTGGGTTGGGTTAGGGTTGATGGGTTGGGCCGGTTTGAGGCATCAACCCTAACCCAACCCAACCTAACCTTGACCCAGGGTTGGGGTTTTTCAATCCTAACCCGCCCTCAGGGTCAAAAAACTTGGTCCAAACCCTATTCGGGCTCAGTGCGAGCCAGGGTAGGTTCGGGTTGTCAGGGCTAAACTTTCACCCCTAGTCCTTTGTAACTATATAAGCACGAAATAAATCACATCACATCTTCAAGTTCAATTGTGAATGCTTTTCCACGATCTATTTAAGATTGGTTTGATGTTAAAATTAGATCCATTCTAAAATGTGGGCCAGACTTGAGATGGCACCTTGGATCTTCCGTTAGCAATTTTGACCCTAAAGGGCTAAAATTTCCATAATGACTCAAACCTCTAGGGAATTGAAAATTTTAAACATAAAAAGAAGCGTAAAAGGGAAAAACTTATATTTCTGATCTTGACAAATTAACCAAAAAAGAAGCTTAACGATAGGGTTAAATTAACTCATTAACTCTCCTTAATTTACTCTAATTGCCCAAACGCTGGACTCAAAAGCCTTATTTCAGTATATCAATCATTTCATATCTCTCTCTCTCTCTCTCTCTCTCTCTCTCTCTCTCTTTATATATATATATATAGTTCAAGTAGAATTAGAGGTGGGTGGTTTCCATATTTGGTACCACCCTTATTCTTATAAAAGGGCCAGTCGTCACTCCTATTTGCCCCTCTCTCTCTCTCTCTCTCTCTCTCTCTCTCTCTACTAGGATTAGAAGTGGGTTTTTATTTTTGTTACCCGTTATAAAAGGGCCAGTCGTCATCATAGTTAGCAAATTCGGATTCGGGAATTATTTGGGTGGAGAATTATTCGAAATAATTCGATTGGTTAATTTAAGGATTCGGTCAAAAAAGTGGTCAAAAAAGATTACAAAATAAAAATCGGAGTCCGATTCGGATTCGAGAATTATTCGATTAAAAAAATAAAAGTCGGGCAAATAATTCGGATATTATTTTTATAGTTTATTGTATATTTTTTATTTATCAAGTTATTAACTTGATTTGTATACTTAGAAAGAGCAAATTACTTTATACAATAAAATAAAAAACTATGAAAAAATTGTCATTGAGCGATGGAAGCAATGGTTAATGTAATCCAATTTCTACTCATGAAATAGATTAGGCCCTAAAACAGTAAAAGCAAGATTACAACTATAATAAACACAAATAAATAAATTGACCACAAAAAATTTTCACAATCCTTTTGCTTGGGTTCACAAGACCCATATTGCACTAAGACGCACTAATTTTTCAAAATTAAAGCAACAATATAAAAGAAGATTGATTGATACAGCGATATGAATCTGTCCTGGTCCCCCGGAACCTCAAATTATCCATCAAGGCTTGATATCTCCCCTATCTTAGGATGAACTGATGAAGTTATGAGAAAGAAATGAAACAGAGAGTAGATTCGTACGATTGTTACAGAAGAATTAGGTGGAGAAAAAAGATGGGAAAAAGGAGGCGGAAATTTGGGGGAGAAGAAGATGAAAAAAAAAAAAACTATTTCGGTGGTGGGTACCGTGGGTTTCATATATGACGTTTTGTTTTTTTTTTTTTTAAATACTGTTTAAGTGTATCGAATAATTC
>NC_056560.1:15431004-15529833 GCF_013358625.1 Macadamia integrifolia
TTTTTTTTTTTTTTTTTTATTCACCAAGTGTTAGTTATTGGTAGACAGAATAAATTCAGCAACTTTTAAAATTTTATTTTTTTTGATACAATTTTTATGTTTATTGAAGAGAACGTTTTTTTGGCAGAATTTGTTGGTACTGTGTTTAAGCTAATGCCACCACACAGTATGGATTGGAACTAAATCCTATCAGTTTGGAGTAGGAAACATTCAGACTGAATTGGGTACGAAAAGACCACACTACCTGTCTTTATTGTGTGCTGAGGATGCATCCATATACCCTCCTATTGATCCCACGCGTTGGTGTTGCCTACACCAAACTGGTAAAGTTCATTCTCACTAAAAAATAATAGGAGAAATTAATGTTTCCTGTTCATGTGGCCTTTACGCCAACACATGTGACAATAAGAGGACGTACATGACCATATGGGCATTGGTAGAGGATAGATTTGTTTGGTTTCACAGGAGTGGAGGCATCATTTCAGTATCTTCTATGTCTAAGTATGGTAGACCCAAAGGGGTGTAGATCAGCGAGCATTCATTTTCAAAAAAATAATAATACACAAGCAATCCCTTTATGTTTTCAAAGTGACCAACAGGAAGGTGAAAATTTCAACGAAAGGAAAGTAAATGAATGTTTACAAATTACCATCATTAATTCCGACCCTGTTTTACTTCGGCGCTATACTTTAAAATGCAATAGTAGATGATAAATGAGAGACATGAAGAATTTCTCAATTTTAATTAGGTCAACTTTGTATGATTTCTATTTCATTTTCGGACTAATTTCATGAAATAGTCAACAAATAGATTTTTTTGTCAAGAAATTGAAATTGTTTTAATTGCATAAATCTAAAATATTTTGAGTATAAGAAATCCATTAGGTATTGCAATTTATGAGGTAGATTCTTTATATTTCTTTTGGAGACGATGGTGGTAGCAACATCACATGGTAGTGATGGTGGTGTGACCCTAGTTAGTTTATTCGCGTTTAAAACGCGTTTAAAACGGCGTCCCGTTTTTTTGCCGTTTTAAACGCCGTTTGCCGAATTTTTCACAGAAATTCGGTAATAAACGGGAACGGGGCTATTGAAAGTTTTTTTGCCGTTTTAAACGCCGTCCCGTTTTTTTGACAGTAAAAAAATGGATTTTAAAAAATATAAACGTTTTAAAATAGAAATGTTTAAAACGGGGCTATTTTTTTTTATTGTTATCTAGGTATTTAGAGAATTATTATGCCAATTTATGTCTATATCTTGCCGTTTTTTTGACACCGTATTATTTAAATATAAACGTTTAAAACACGTATCGTCCGTTTTTTATTTTTTCCCGTTTTTACCGTATTTGACCGTATTTTTGACCGTCCCGTTCACGTTTTGATCCGTTTAAAACATGCCCGTACCGAACAATGTTTTTTTGCCGTTCCCGTTTTAACTAACAGAGGTCACAACTCATGTTCGGTGGTCAAATTGAGTGGTCGCAACTCATGTTAGGTAGCCAATTGAGTAGTCACTGGCTAGAACTGGACACATCATTAATGATGATTAATGTCTTCTTTGTGTGGTGACAGAAATCTATAAGATCGACAAATCATTAGAACTTATTGTGTCAAAGTCTAAAGAATAATATGAAAGACATCAAACTTCTACCGATTTAGTGAATTTCTCTTGGTTAACTCAACTCTACTTAACCTTGTTCCCAACTAGAAGAGGTTGTTTGGCTACATAAATTATATTTCACCATTCATGTATATTTAAAGTCATTTTCATAATAAGTATTTAAAGTCATATTTTTTGCCAAAGGCATCAGAAATTGCATACCCTATCAAATGACCATAAACACCATCTGAGCTTGCAAATGACAAACATTAGAGTCCATGAAATTACATTACCAGAAGAAAAATGAAATATACTAGTTCTCAAACACTTCACCCCTCCCCCAGCACCAGAAAGAAAAAGTAAGTATTTAAGTGTAGCTTCCATCCTTGTGATTGTGCCTTTATTTTTAGAAGCGGAGGAGGTGGGTTGGTTAGACTTGATATCTTCTTCCATTTGTTAACCTATTTATCTTACCATCAATATGTAGTTTCACCATTTTTTACCAGAAGAAAATGTTATCGGTTTAAGGATTGCAGTTTGGGGGCACATGCTCTGTAACTGATGAAAATAAGAAACGGTCCATTGCAGATACAGGAACCTAGATTCTAGACAAAGAAAATGAAGATTGTGCTGTGGGATTTACAAACCAGGCACTTTGGGACCATTAATTTCCGTAATAGTCTTATCTTTATTTTGGTGGTTGATTTTTGCTTTGTCCACTCAATAGTATCAGTTCTGTTAAACTTGGGGAAATGGTTTAGGGGTCTTGAGATTTTAGTTCTGGAGTTGAGTTTGGGTGTAACTGAGTTTATCTTGTACAAATCGACTCGACTTGACTCGACTAAGCCTCATCCTAAATAAATGGGTTGATAATGTGCTGGTTTGTTTATTAACAGGGGAAGTTCAATTTAGATTCTAGAGGAGTCTATTTATCAGTAAACAAGAACTATGTAGCTGTTGTTAGAATAATGGTTTGAGCTATCTACTGCTAGTATGTATAAAGGACCTTCATACACAATTCAGTTGTGCTATGATAAGATGATGAAAATAAAGTTGAGTTTGGTGTGCTGGAGCTTCCTTATGTGTGAAACCTTAGTTTTGTGTAGGTGTACCTTATAGATGGCTACTGTTCTTGGTCCTATTAATAGTATCAGATCTCTTCTTCTAGTCCGTAAACCTCATCTTGCTCCTGTCCAGGTATATGGTCAATAAATAGTTGATGCAATGCTCTTGTACCCTTCTGTAACCTTTTCACTGTTCCATGAATATCTCTCATTGCTTTCGAGATCTTTATCTTTATTTGACTGATTCAGTAGCAGCTGCAGGTTTGTAGCATCATTTCTTGTCACTGGAAACTTAGTCTCTTTTGTTCAAGCTGGGTAAATCTTGGACTAAAACTTGGGACTTTCCTGAGATCTTTGTCATCGTTTCATGCATAAAGATTCCCCTGGGAACAAGTCAATAACATCAGAGAGTGCCAAACCATAAGTACATGAACTTGGAAAGTTCCAGTTATTTTTGTATGCTCAAAATGTTGTTGAATGATATGCATACTTTGTCGATCATCATTATGCTTCTTTTTGGAATCCAACACTTGAGAATGGAGAAGCAATTGTCTGTCAGTTTTTCATTTTCATTTCTTATTTTCCACCACATGCAATAGGAATCAAGCAATGCTCACTGTTGTCGTTTGGGTGGCTTAATGTTTTGGAAATTTTGTGGAGGTGTTGTTCCGCTTCAGCTGCGAGGGGACTTCCGGAGTTTTGTGTCCGTGAGAGGCCCTAGCACCACAAATACAAGGGCGTGCAATGACCACTGTGCCCCTGCCTGGGGGTGCATGCCCTTGTGTGTGGGTGTATGGGCTTCTCATGGATAGAAAACACTTGCCCATTTTTCATATAATAAGGTTGAGATATAATTGGTAACAAAAAGTTCAAGGGGCAAGTGTTTTCTGTCTGATAGTGGTCTCTTCGCCTCCGCCTCAGGAAGGGCACGATGGTCATCGTACGTCCCCTATATCTGTGGCCAAGGGGCTGCTCTCGGATAGAAAACTTATGTCTCAAAGTTTAGTCTCATGATATCTTTTGTCCAATATGCACTATCTTGCCTTTTGAGCTAGGTATACGATGGTAATAACTCGGTATGATAATTTGGTGAATAATCTTAATTTTTTTTTTTAAAGGCAATGTTTTCTATCCGAGAGTGGCCCTATGCCTAGACATAGGAGTTCACCTCTCCAAGAGAGGCACAATGGTAATTACACGCCCCCTGTCTATGGCACAGGACTGCTAGTGGACAAAAAACTTGTCCCCCTTTTTTTTTTTTCAAAAGATTCCTATCAAGTTGCATGGCGCCTCTACTAGAGCAAAGGTGAAACGATGGCTACACCCCATTGAAATACAAAAAACTCACACCCATTGATGCCTCCATAGTCTATACTCCATTGGCCCGCACTGATGTTAAGCCATGACCTAGCGACAGTGTTCAATTATACATGGGTGGAAAATATTTTAAAATAAAGAATGAAAATAGTTGCAATTTGTAACGTCTTGGTATTAAAATTTAGAACTCATGCCTCATATGGTCAAACTAATCATGTTTCCTGAAATTTTTATCTTGTTATCAAGCAATAGATTTTCTTTTTTTAATTATTTTTAAGTAATGGAGAAAATGATGCTCCATGGTAGTGATCATAGCCTCGGGCCAAAGGAGTGACATTAGGACGTATGCTTGGGTCCTCACTCCTCCCAACCATGGATTACTTTTTGGTTCCTAGGCTCTATGAGAGGTGTCCAACCTGCCTCCATATGACGAGCAACGATATTATAAGATCAATAAGCAATAATGAATCATGTCAATTCAAATCTAAAACTAGCTGACTCGAACAATGATCAGACAAATACTTCCTTCCACTAGGATACCAAACCCGGTTGGCACCATAGTTAGCAAATTTGGATTCGAGAATTATTCAGACGGAGAATTATTCGGAATAATTCGATTGATTAATTTAAGGATTCGGTCAAAAAAGCGGACAAAATAAAAATCGGAGTCGGATTCAGATTCGAGAATTATTTGATTAAAAAAACAAAAGTTGGGCAAAAAATTCGGATATTATTTTTATAGTTTATTGTATATTTTTTATTTATCAAGTTATTAAATTGATTTGTATACTTAGAAAGAGCAAATTACTTTATACAATAAAGTAAAAAACTATAAAAAAAAAATTATCATTGAGCGTGGAAGCAATGGTTATTGTAATCCAATTTCTACTCATGAAATAGATTAGGCCTCAAAAGAGTGAAAGCAAGATTACAACTACAATAAAACAAATAAATAAATTGACCACAAAAATTTTCACTATCATTTTGCTTGGGTTCACAAGACTCATATTGCACTAAGACGCACTAATTTTTCAAAATTAAAGCAACAATATAAAAGAAGGTTGATTGATACGGCGATATGAATCTGTCCTAGTCCCTCGGAACCTCAAATTATCCATCAAGGCTTGATATCTTCCCTATCTTAGGATGAACTGATGAAGTTATGAGAATAAATGAAACAAAGAGTAGATTCGTACGATTGTTACAGAAGAATTAGGTGGAGAAAAAAAATGGGAAGAAGGAGGCGAAAATTTGTGGGAGAAGAAGATGAAAAAAAATAAAAAAACTATTTCGGTGGTGGGTACCGTGGGTTTCATATATGACGTTTTGTTTTTTTTTAAATACTGTTTAAGTGTATCGAATAATTCGATTTAATTCGGTTCGACCTGAATTATTCACTTTTTAAATTCAAATTAGTAAAAAGCGCATTTTTTTCGAATTTTATTTTTAATTCGAATTCGGTCCAAAATTTTTATTTAATTCAGAAAAATTCAATTCAACCGAATAATTCACGAATTATTCGACCGAATTGATAACTAGGATTGGCACTACGCAATGGACTTCATAACACTAGAACCTTTCAATAAAACTTCTACGTGAGATGACTTTTTTTTTTTGGTCAAGGACTTCACGTATTGGTGATCCACTAATCTCTTTACATAGATGTGCCAACTAATCTCCACATTCTTTATGCAAAACATAACATCCTTACTCTAATAAATAAGTCCCTTCTTTAATTTAATAACCAAAAAAACAATGAAATGGGAATCTTGGCTTTGGCATCGTCGGTATTCGCTGTTACTTGGACCAGTGTCTTCTTCCCTGACTTTCAGGCTCAGCCACCCTTCCTTCTCTCTGTTTTCTTCTAACACTCTCAACAATGGAACCATCAACCCGTCACTGTTAGGGTTTCTCTTTACCTTTACAGATTTGATAGAGAGAGAGAGAGAGAGAGAGAGAGAGAGAAGGGTATACATTGATAGAGAGATATGGGTCAAGGGACCCAGACAGCTCAAAAAAGAAGTGGAGTAGCTGGTGGTTCCCTTCCCATCACCACCTCCAGACTTAGCGGCCGTACATCTTCTGGTTTACCTCGTGGCCGTCAAATTCAAAAGACTTTCAACAATCTCAAGATTACAATCGTTTGTGGCTTCGTTACTATTCTTGTCCTTCGTGGCACCATCGGCGTCGGAAACCTCGCTGGCTACGCCGACGCTGAGGTTGAGAACCAGAACCTCATCGAGGAAACCAATCGAATTATAGCTGAGATTCGTTCTGATAGTGATCCTACAGACCCTTCTGATTCTGAAGCTGAATTCAACCCAAATGTTACCTACACTCTTGGCCCCAAGATTTTCGATTGGGACCAGCAGCGCAAGAATTGGCTCCAAAGCAATCCCCATTTCCCCAATTACGTCAATGGCAAAGCTCGGATATTGCTCGTTACTGGGTCTCCTCCCAACCCTTGTGACAACTCAATTGGTGATCATTACCTTCTCAAGTCCATCAAGAACAAGATCGATTACTGTAGAATTCATGGGATTGAGATCCTTTACAATTTGGCTCATCTTGATAAGGAGCTCGCCGGTTATTGGGCTAAGCTGCCTTTGATTCGACGGCTAATGTTGTCACACCCGGAGGTGGAGTGGATCTGGTGGATGGATAGCGATGCCTTGTTTACGGATATGGTGTTTCAGATTCCTCTTTCTAAGTATGATCAGTATAATATGGTAGTCCATGGTTACCCGGATTTGATGTTTGAGCAGAAATCTTGGATCGCCTTGAACACCGGAAGCTTTCTCTTCCGGAATTGCCAGTGGTCTTTGGATTTGCTTGACGCTTGGGCTCCTATGGGTCCCAAGGGACCAGTTAGGGATGAAGCGGGGAAGATCTTGACTGCTAATTTGAAAGGGCGGCCGGCATTTGAGGCCGACGATCAGTCAGCGTTGATATATCTTTTGATATCCCAGAAGCATTGGATGGAGAAGGTTTTCCTCGAGAATTCTTACTACTTACATGGCTACTGGGCTGGTCTAGTGGATAGATATGAGGAGATGATGGAGAAGTACCATCCAGGATTGGGTGATGAGAGATGGCCATTCGTGACCCATTTCGTTGGTTGCAAGCCCTGTGGGAGCTATGGGGATTATCCAGTGGAGAGGTGCTTGAAAAGCATGGAGAGGGCCTTTAATTTTGCAGATAATCAGGTTCTGAAATTATATGGATTTAGGCACAGGGGCTTGTTGAGTCCCAAGATCAGGAGGATCAGGAATGAGACGGCAACTCCTTTGGAGTTTGTAGATGAATTCGATATACGACGATATCCTGTTCATCGAAGATCTGATCCATAGGGCACTTGCGTAACATTCTTCCCTGTTTCATAAATTGTAAGTTAAATGTATCCTTAGTTTGTGGATTTTGTTTGTTTTTGTTTCTACGCATAGTTGCAAATGCTTTGCAAAGCAAAAAAGTAGATTCTTTTATTAATTTTTTTCTATTCATGATTTTCTCTGAGACACTTCAAGAAGTAGTACTTTATGATTCATTTACATCAATACTTCTTTTGGATAATCTTAATATTGTGGATGTATCTCTCTCTCTCTGCTTCCCTTTTTTCTTATTTTGGATTCATTCATTCACTCCAGATTGTGTCCTGCTCTTGTTTGAACAAAGAAAGGTTGAGCTAAAATGGGGAAAAATATACCAATCCTGTTTCTGGTTTGAAGTTTCAGTTCATGAACCATCACACTGGTTTTGCCAAAAATGCATGTTTGCTTTGAAGACAGATTGTCATTGTATTAGAGAACAGAACCCAGGATTTGTACAACTTCCCTGCATCAAATGAGTGTAGAAGTACAACAGACCTGTATCACTTCCACACAATTGAGGGCCACTAATGTCTGTAGATTAGTAGTATACGAGTATGGAGGCTTTCCAGAAAAGCAATGTTAGAGAAGTTAATATGATATGTATGTTCTTTGTTTCATCAAATGACAATCAACCAGAGAGGCCCAATTTAACAATTCCATGGTTTCAGTTGTACAGTCATTCCTCTATGTTTCATCTTCATTGTTCATAGAATATGCCACCATCTGCTGCTAGAATGTGACACCAGAGCCTGGGCTACAGTCTCTTATGCATCTACTTGCTCAACTCTATAACCAAGGAAGACTATTCCTTGGTTGCTCTAGTGGGTTTGATCCTTGATTCTGGGGAGCTCTCAGATATGATTGTTCTTGCGAATCTGTGTCCTGATTTCCACATTCAGTGTTGCCCATTTATTTGGGTTGGTTACACAATGGTTTCTTCATTCTAGATTCTCATTTCATGGGCCAGTCCTTGTAAAGTAATCCTCTGTACTTTGATTCAATTGATAAAAAGCAGGGCCAGGTATTCTTTTGTGTAGTCTTGTAATTTCAGTGTTAAAATGGTGAGAAAGGAAGGGGTAAGGCATGAATTCTTAAATTTCGTCAGTCCAGAAATAGGCAAAGCTACCGTTTACTGTAGCAGGAAGATGAAGCCCTGACTTTGGGCTCAATTATCTAGTAGCTGTTAGACTCATTTATTGTGAAAAAGAAGCTCAATGATTGCTAATAACTGGTGAACCAATATCTTATCCAAGACCTGGCAATTCAAAAGTAGTGGAAGTTAATTCAGAACTTTAGGCTTTTTTAATTTTAATTTTTTATTTTTGGGATTCAGCTAGTTCTGAATTATGAATAACAAGGGTTCGAATAGGAAAATTAATGAACAATCATGAACTTGGGCGTTTTGTATTTGTTATGGGCAAGAGATCGCCGCATAGTCGTGTGGCCTCTGCATCAGTGTGGGCCCAATGTTAGTGTGCACAAATGCATCAACATGAATGAGACTTTTACTTTCACCAGGGATGGGGCAAGAATGCCGCGAGCCACAGGGGTCACGTGATCAGGCAGTTTTCTATTCATTGTTGGGTTTGGTTATGAATTATAAGGGAGGAGAAAAGGAAAGAACAGTTGCAACTTGCAGTCAATGAAAAGGGCTCAGAAAGGAAAGATTTAAGGAACAATCACACACTTTCCAGCAGCTCAAGCTCGCATCATTGAATTCCATTTAAAAAAAAGGCTCAAATAAGTGAATCATTAATGGTCCGTCGCTTCTCATATTTACTGGTACAGTAACCCTGTTTTCTTGGAGGCCTTGGTACTTCAACTTATAGTAGACATACTAGGCAAAAGTGTTTGTCTTGACTCCTGATGCAGGGATTCAAAAAATTGGATCAAAATCAATAGAATAAGTTTCTTCAGACTGAGAATCCACTGATGTCAATCCTGATTAACCCTAACTAATTCTTTACTACTGAATCCGACTGAGTTTTACATTTTTCATGGCTGTTAGCTTTTGTGATTGAGGCTATTGTATTATCATATTTGCTTTCTCAAGAAAGGATGCTATTCCTCACCAAAAAAAAAAAAAAAACAGATGGAAGAATAGCTGAATTAGTAGTCTGTGCTGTACCTTGCTAATGCCAATATCTGAATGTGACTTTCCAAGATCAAGCACGATTGGTTTTATGGCTTAAAACGTTTCATCTGTGATCCAAGGTGAAGAAAAAGAAGATTTTTAGGAGGCTCTAAGACTGTCAAGTATAACAGGAGCAGAGAAAAAGGTCGTGGCATGGTTCTTCTGCTTCCATATAGGTGGACTGAGAAAGAGAGCATTGACCATGTAATAAGGGAGGCTGTGTTGCCAAAGCGGCTGATCGGCAACAGTAAATCAAATGCAGTGTAAGAAGCAAAATTCATAACTGAAAAAAGATAAAAAAATTCACAAGGATAAGAAGGGCTCCGATGGACTAGACAACATGTACAACGTCATTTTTTTTTATGGTAGAGAAAATGAAAGTATTACAGAAAAGTACTTTTTTTCTTTTTTGGATAGTAAATTTTTTTTAGGTCAGATGACATTGAGCTTAAAAAATAATACGAAAAACAAAGATAACCAGAGACACAAATGCTTATAAAACTTCCGACAACATTAATTTTATGGCTCATTTTTCTTCATTTTCAGTGAATAAGCTAATTTTGCAGGCTTAGAACTTCCAATTGAAGTAGAGACTGGATAACCAACACTGAAAACCCCACTCTGTTTGTGAAACTGTATGGGACCAATCACCCTTTCCTAAGTACAGGGACTCTGTAATGGGCTGATAATACTTCATTCATTTGGGCAATTTGTTGCGAGAGCCGACTAATCTTCTGCAGAGGAGAACATAAAATTTCAATATCTGGATAGAAGTATGTGCACAGAAACTAGCAAGATAGATTTTACTTAAATGCATCATCAGTGGTTAACTTTTGCCAAGAAAGAAAAAAAAAACAAGGAGGTGGCCACAATGTTTCTATAAACACATATCAAAGCAATTATATATGAAAGGAATTTTTTACTTCCATTACTCATTTTTTCATGAACCTCCCAGTAACATGGAAGCACAGCTATCTAGTCGTTCTACTGGTTGCATAGAAAGTTACCAATCTAAGAGAATCCTCATTTAGAGAGAACAGAGATACAGGAGGACATCAAACAAAGCTGCCCCCACCCATTCCATTTTCTTCTTTTGTGCTTTTTCCTTTTAATTTTTGTGATAAGTAATCCCTTATCTTTCTCTCACTCACAACGCAGAAGTGCCTTTACAGTTTCTGTCCTCATGAAAGTTTTTTTTTTCGACACTAAAAAAAAAAAGGAATATATGAAAACAGTTGCTGGAATCAGTTTTGCTTCACCCTGGAAGCAACAAGTGATGGGAATAATCAAATCACCCACTCTAACAAGACTCAGTTGAGTTCTCTTTCGTTTCATTAACTTCAACATAAAATGGCCACAAGTATTAAAATAAATGGAAACTATCTAGTTATAAAGATTTTCTCATAGGTAGTAAACAAAGGCAAATAAAATTTTTTACAGCGGAACTCACCATCACCATCTTATCTCCAACATCCATAAAATTATGTGAAAGAAATAAATTTCCCCTACTTTATTTTACTTATGGGCATTTTATGTTGAAACAAATGTATAAAATTACGTAATTGATATTTGGCTGAGGTCTTTGTCCTATGAAACCATACGATAACCAATTCACACTGTTGAGCAACATCTGACCTCAAGGATTTTTTAGGTTTGCCCAATCATAAGCGATATGAAATACCTTGCTTCACAAGTGAACTACTCGTTCAATGGAACCCAAAGTTAAAGTCTGCTAACAACCTCACTAAGATTTCATGGCTAAGCAACAGGTGGTGAGACCCAACATTATTCAGGATCTTCTTTTCCTTGGGAGATTACATTGGGGATGTTAATGTTACTGCCACTGTTCTTCAGCTCTTGTTATTTGGGAGACTTCGGCCTTAAAGTGGGAGTTTGAATGTACTCTTAGTTGAGTTATTGAAATGAAGATGCTATTTATCAAGGGGACTGGTTTTCATGTATATATATATATATATATATATTGCATATGAAACACAATTAACACTTCAACCATGGACTGTTGGATAGCCGCACAAAGAATTGAGTATTCCTATAGAAAGGCGGAAGAATTGACCGTGTTTACACACAACCAAATATGCAACCTTTTCAACTTTAGACAAAACCTAGGAAAAAAAATTTCATATACATCCCCTGTTATAAAATAGGCAAAGTTTTATTACTGCAAAGCTGGTCCAGATCTACTCAAAAGTCCATGATCATTTCTACCCAAAAAGAAAAAGTTTTATGATCATTGCTTTCTCACTGGGACTTCTTATTTTTGTGTAAGAGGGGAGGGGGGTGGAATTGAAGAAGTAGAAGGCTATGGGTGTATATCTTGGAATGTTCACAGTTCAAATTTGGACAATAACAGAACAAGGTATTTGGGTGGACCTCAACGAGTCCTGTTCCCCCAAAAGGCAAAACATGTCTCCCAATCCCACAAGTGTGAGCAGGGAGGATTCAACTCGGAGCCATTTCAGCTGAGTTACAAATTTTATATCTTATAAATTTACCAGTGAAACGATTTCGAGCTAGGCTACCTAACAACTCTCATCAGCATTTCCACAAATAGGTTAAAGGCTGGAACTTAATTAACTCAGAAAGCAACAAATTAACCATCTAAATTCTGGATTTCAAACGTCGAAGATCCAAATATGATCAAACAGTAAATCAGTAATACACAATAATCAAAAGCAAGCAGAAATTCAAGATCATTAGGACCAGCAGAAGCAAATTATTTACGAACATTCCACGTACCTGATCCTGCTCTTGGATGAGAAGTATCAGTCGGTCCAGTTTCCCCAACTGGATTCTTCGACGCCACCGTCGTACCCCCATGTACAGCAACGACGACAAAAGCGCCGCTGCGACTCCGATGGAAGAGGAAACAGGCCAAAAATTTCCCCTGATGATAATACGAGAACGGAGCGAAGAAGCAATGCGGAAGAAATTGGAGCACAAGAACTCTAACCCAAAGCGCAATTGCTTCACGATGTCCCCTGCGACTCGGAGACTGGAATCGGAAAGCCGAGGTGTTGGAAACTCTAAAACAGAATCAGATGGCGATGGCGTTGGCGTTGGCGTTGGCGACGGCGATGGCGATGGCGATGGCGATGGCATTGGCGATGTCGATGCTTCAACCTCTGATTCTGGTTCTTCTTCTGATACTAATTGTTCTTGTCGCCCTTGGAGGTGATCTTCTTGGAAAGGAATGTGTAATCCTTCGTGGTTGCTCGGGGGAAATATGGAGTAATCGTCGGCGGATTGAGTCTCCCGACGCAGCACCACTTCCCATCCTGTCGAAGGTGGCTCCTCTTGGACATCCGTTGAAGGGAAATTATGGGTTTGGATTGAAGAAGACAAAGGAAATGATGATGGTGATGATGATTCGAAAGGTAATGGGTAGATTTGTTCCCAATCCTTGTAAGGAAAGGAGATTGAATCTTTATCTTCCTCCATCTTCAGTTTCAGTCCATGACTGTTATAGAGATCGGTGGAATACTCGATCAAATGCCCTTTGATTGGACTTACTCTCGGAGATTCTATTGTTGCAGCTAATGTTCGGCACCAGTGGTTCGTAGAAAAGCAACTAGCCGTTTCATTTCAGTGCCATATTGTGGATAATGGATCTTCGAACTTCGATTAGTTACCAAAGAAAAAAAGATCTTCGATGTTTTTTGGGCGCCAGTTAACCATTCCCCTCGCAAGACATTTTGGTAATTTGGTTGATATTTTGGTTGGTGCCACCGGACAGACAAGCAGATAATCACATCCTTTATTTATTTATTTATAGATATATACTTGGTCGCGCTAAACACAAGGACTTGAAATTATCATTCTCCCAAAATTTTCATTTATTTTGATGCACTTATATGCGCGCTCTTATTGGTTCTATACTAATCTTTATCAAATGAAATCAAAAATTTCATTCATGTTGATGACCTTATGCATATTTTCATTGGATCACATAATAGTGATCTCTTGTCCTTTATTTATTTTGTTAAAGGAGAGAGCATTTTCTATATATAAAAAAAAAAAAAAAAATTATCTTGTACCACCTCTAATTTTTTAACTTATATCTTATACTATCCTAGTTTGTCAAAAATATCAACCGCACCCCAAAAACACAACACCATTAACTTAAATTTTGAAACGACCTTTTTGACCCTGTTATGCATAACATCTCCCCTTCCTTGTAACTGTGACAACTCTAAGAAAATGCTGCGTTAATGGATTTTTTTTTTTTTTAGTAAAGACGTTAATGGCGTTCTTTAGATCATTGAAAACCTTATCAAGCCCCCATCACCAACCTTGTTATGTCCCTCTATAATATCGAAAAAATTCCACCGATCTATCTATTAATCATTGTCGCTCTTTATGTAATCAGAAGAGGAACCTCTAAAATTTGGAGGAGACGTTAATGGCGTTCTTCTCTCTCTCTCTCTCTTCTTTTTCTTCCTTTTTTTCTTCTTAATTCAACTCTTGATCTGATGTTGTCTTCATCGATTTTCAAGTAACGGTTACACGGGTGGTAAACCGCGAGCTATGACTGGAAGATCTGGTCTTTATTCAATCTCTCTCCAGAGATGCAATAAGAAAATGCAGGCGAGTCTTTAGCTCCATACTGTACAGTAGAGGGGAACAACCAATGGGAGTTGAAAGCAGAAGATGCACTGAAATCGAACATTGTGGATAGGAAAATAAATGAGAAAACAAAAGCGGCAGAGAAGAATGTGACGAGCCATTTCTTCTCAGCTGCCATGGTGGTCCAATTTGCCGCAGGGTCATCGAATTAGGGCTACTGTCAGAGCAAATTGCATTTGCTTATGTTACAACTAGCAAAAATTTTCAAATCACTCGATCCTTTTTTTCGTTTCTTTCTCAGTTCTTACTATGTAGCCATTGAAGTGGGTCTTGCAACGTAGAATTACAGGACACCAAGCCCTAAACCTTAGATTGGGGAAAAATAGGTTGATTTGGGGTTTTTTACAAAGAAGGGTAAAACAGTAAGTTTACCCTTCCTCAAGGATAAATTTGTTATTTATGAAATAACAACTACACCACATCATCACTTAACGTTTTCCCTCTAACATAATGGATTTAAATGTAATTTAGTTAACAAAATGGGGATGCACGTGATATTTCTAACAAACTAAGGTTGTATAAGACACAAGTTAAAAAATTAAGGGTGGTACAAGATAAATTTCTAAAAGAAAAAAAAAGAAAGAACGTTTATTGTGAGAGGCAATAACACATCTTATAAAAAAAAAAAAATAACACATGAATTGAAATGCATTGAATGTGGGAATAAATGCATGAGAGAATAATAGGCATGGACTAAACATCCCTCCCTTTTTAAGGAATTGACGAGCCATTATTTACTCTTTACCACACACACACACACACATACACACACACAAAAAAAAAAAAAAAAGACGAGCTATTATTTACCCAAGAAAATTAATATACATTGGGAAAAAGAGTGCAAATTGGTTGCACACTTCTACACTGAGGCACAAGGGTGGTGAAAAGACCACCTTGCTCTCTAGTTGGATGCTTGTGTGGCTTTCTTAGTTGATATGTGCAATAGCCTTGCAACTTGAACTAGGTAGTGATCCCTAGCCTATAGATACAATATCCATTATAACCTTATATCAATGTGTTTATTCAAAACTTCAAATTGAATTTATTTTTTTAATCTTAAAAGCAATCACAACATGACCAAAAAATTAGGAATTATGAAAAAAAATGGTTATTTGTTTGGAAGTGTGGTCTACACTAGTGTTCTTTGTGTTTATATCTCTCCTCCCCAATATAAATGGCATAAAATGCCTTTTCACAAGGGGAAGCATATGGCCTCCACCAGTGCTCTCTGTGTCTATCTCTCTCTTCCCAAATAAGGGACAAAGATGTCTATCCACATGGGAGAGCATGGCTTACAACCAATGTCCCTTTATCTCTCTCCCCCAAAAATAAGGTGTGGAGATTTTATTTTTATTTTTTAATTTGAACCAACGTGTTCGGGTCAGCTTACGTTCACCTGAGCTAATCCTTGGAGATTTCTTTTCACACGGGAGAGCTAATGTAGGTCAGGTTCCTAAAGAGAATTCCTTTTCTTATTATGAATTAGAGAAAAAGAATGCTACCCGGTTGTGTGTGTCTATGTCTATACACAAGCGAGCATGAAAAGACTATGTTGCCACCTTACAATGCCTCTTATTGATCTATACATTGGCACAATGACTATCCAAGCAGATAGTGTTATCTTGCCTTATAAATCAAGTTACAAGTCATTTGTAACTAAGTTGGTTACATTCAAACAAACCCTACTTTTGATGTTTTCCTTGGAATCCTATTATTTATGATTAGTTTGGCTGTCAAGAAATGAATAGAAAAAAAAAAAAAAAAAAAAAAAAAAAAACTTAAACTTGTAAAAGAGGATAAACACATAAATCAATTATTGTCTTATAATAAAAAGATGTCATCATGATACAATTGGTTAATGTGTCAATCTCGCTCCTTAATTTTAAAATTTGTATGAATAGTTAAGTCAAACTAGATACCCTCTCTTTCTCCAGCCTAGCCAAGCTGTCTGTCTATGAGAAGCTGTGATTGTGAAGGACATAAACTCTCTTGCTTCGCGCTGGTACGAACACGTTTGGAAAATCCTCCGAAAAACACGTATACCAACTTCATGCCCGATCGTCCACCCAACCCAATCTATCCCATTACCATTCTTCATTCCCCTCTCCTCTCTCCGACTGAGTTGCTGCTTGCAGAGGGCTCCCTCAACCCCCTTTCTCTCCTGCAATGGCCATGTCCCTTTCTCTCTTAGCCATTGCAACCCCTTGATTCATACGGAGAGAAAGATACCACCACCACCAGCACTGCTACAACTACTACTGCTACACAGTAGTATATACATATGACTATGGGAGGAGATAAACGTAGTCACACCATCTCCTCCCTTTTCCTCTTCTTTTTCCTCCTTTCCATACCTTATCCTACAATTGCCAGAAAGAGTAGTGTATCAGACAATTCATCATCTTCTCAACATGTGGTGAAATACTCTCCCGTCGACAATTACCTGATCGATTGCGGCTCCCCGGAAGCCACCGTCTTCAGCGATGGCCGGTCCTTCCGTTCAGACGCTCAATCGGCTTCTCTCCTTTCCACCTCTGAAAATATACAAGCATCCGTTACATCCCTTTCCAATTCCACCACCTCCAATGTCTCCTCTTCTCTTCTCTCTTCATTGCCTCTCTATAAGACGGCAAGGATCTTCGGCGACGAATCCACCTACACCTTCTTCATCTCTCGCACCGGCCGACATTGGATCCGTCTCTATTTCTTCCCTCTTCCTCACTCATTATACAATCTCACAACTGCCACCTTCTCTGTCATCACCGATTCCAATGTCCTCCTCCATGATTTCTCTCTCCCAAACAATTCTTATGTTCTCAAGGAATACCTCATCAACGTCACCTCCAATAGATTTTCCCTCAAATTCCAGCCCCAATCGAAATCCATAGCCTTCATTAATGCCATCGAAGTCGTATCCGCTCCCGACACGCTCATCACCGACACAGCCACCACCGTCTCCCCTGCCGGAAGCTTCAACGGCTTAAACAATTATGCCCTAGAGGTTTCTTACCGTTTGAATGTAGGCGGACCACCTTTAACACCCTATAACGATACCTTAGGGAGGACATGGGAGCCTGACTCGTCTTTCATAAAGTCCCCCATATTGGCCCAGAACGTATCGGTTTCTCCCAAAACCGTCGAGTACCCGTCCACCGGTGCTAGCCCTTTCATTGCACCCAATTTGGTGTATTCGACGGCGAACGAGATGGCGATGGCGAATGTCACAGAGCCAAATTTCAACATCACGTGGGAATTGAAGGTCGACTCGACCTTCTCCTACTTGATCAGACTCCACTTCTGCGACATTGTCAGTAAGGACCTCAATGATCTCTACTTCAACGTCTACGTTAATGGGATGACGGGCGTGGCAAGCCTCGACCTCTCCACCCTCGCCGGGAGCCTCCGCACCGCTTATTATCAAGATTTCGTGGTCAACACCACCCAGATCGTTGATGGCAAAATAATGGTGGAAGTGGGTCCGGCTTCCAATACCGCTGGATCGGGAACGCCCAATGCCATTCTCAACGGCCTCGAGGTCATGAAGATGAGCAACGAAGCCAGCAGCTTGGATGGCTTGTACACCCCCGATGGGTCCTATATGGGGTCCACGTTCACCAAGCTTAAGATAGCCGCAGCAATTGGACTCGCCATGGGTGTGATGGCCATGTTGATGCTGGCCACGGTATTCGTTAGATGGCAGAAGCGACCTCCGGATTGGGAGAGGCGAAAGAGCTTCTCATCATGGCTACTCCCTATCCACGCCACTGGTCATTCAAGTTTCATGTCCAGTAAGAGCTGGTCACGTGGAGGGTTAGGGTCAAAGAGTAAGAACAAAAACGGAAGCAAAAACGGCAACTCGGGCCTTTACTCCTCCGCACTCGGACTCGGCCGATCCTTCACCTTCGCAGAGTTAAAAGAAGCGACTCGTAACTTTGACGAAAAGGCAGTCATTGGTGTTGGTGGGTTTGGTAAAGTGTACCTCGGCGAGATCGGCGAAGATGAAACCAAGCTTGCCATTAAACGTGGGAACCCGAGTTCGGAACAGGGCATTACCGAGTTCCAAACCGAGATTCAAATGCTCTCCAAGCTTCGTCACCGTCACCTTGTTTCGCTTATCGGGTACTGCGACGAGAATTCGGAGATGATACTTGTGTATGAGCACATGGCCAATGGTCCACTACGTGATCATCTCTACGGCTCTAATTTAACCCCATTATCATGGAAACAAAGACTCGAGATCTGCATCGGTGCTGCGCGAGGGCTACATTATCTCCATACAGGCGCGGCGCAGGGAATCATCCACCGTGACGTCAAGACTACTAACATTCTCCTGGATGAGAATTTCGTCGCTAAAGTTTCTGATTTTGGGCTGTCCAAGACAGGACCAACGGCTCTCCAGACCCACGTCAGCACCGCCGTGAAGGGCAGTTTTGGGTACCTAGATCCCGAGTACTTCCGGCGGCAACAGCTAACGGAGAAGTCTGATGTGTACTCTTTTGGGGTTGTGCTCTTTGAGGTTTTGTGTGCGAGGCCGGCCATTAATCCAGCACTGCCAAGGGAGCAGGTGAACTTGGCGGAATGGGCGATGCAGTGGCACAGGAAGGGATTGCTTGAGAAGATTATTGATTCTCATCTACAGGGAACTATAAGCTCAGGGTCGCTGAAGAAGTATGTGGAAGCTGCGGAGAAGTGTTTGGCTGAGTATGGTGTGGATAGGCCATCCATGGGAGATGTTCTTTGGAACTTGGAATATGCTTTGCAGCTACAAGAAGTGTCGACGAAGATTGATCCTCCGGAAGATAATAGTGATCTCATTACTTTGCAGCTACGAAGGGAGAAGGACCAGAACGATGACCATGCTTCGACGACACCGGCTACTGTTGCCGTTAATGATGATTCGGGGATAGTTAATTCTACATTGTTTTCTCAGATTGGAGGGTTTCAAGGAAGGTAAGAGTGGAATTCAGATCTGGTGGGGGTTCTCTCTCCTGTGTCTTGGGAGAGTAGAGTGATAGGAGATTGTGGGAGCAAGAAATGGCAATTGATTTGATTGTTTGTTTAATTAGAACATCTAGCATGTATATGATGAGTCTATGTAGGATTTCAGTTTATACTCTACAGTTCCAAATTTCCAATTGCTTTTTTTCTTTTTCCAATGTGTTTTTTTTCCCCCTTTCTAATTTAATGATTTCTTCTACCAAACAAAATAAAAATAAAAATTAATGATGTGTTAAATGATCAAAAAGATGGAGAAAAGAAATGCAATATTCACGCTTATAATCTCCCATTTTCTTGATATATTCCTTATCAAACTCTCAATTAATTTCAATTTATACAAGGGCTACTTGGGTTTGTAGTCAAATAAATAGAATCTTACAAAGATTTTGAAAAAAAATAAAATAAACATAATTAAGAGGGTATTAATTTGTGAAATCAAAGGGGATCTGGATTTTACCAAAAAAAAAAAAAAAAGTGGGGATGTGAATTATTTCTTTAGTTATAAATCTAAATGGTAGCAAAGTTTCTGCAATCCTGGAAGGGGTGTCAAACCCTAACCCAACACTTGCCCAGTCCATCCCTAATGGACCTTGATTGGGTTAGCGTTAGCCTAATCATACTAGCTTAACCCGGTACTATTGGTTACTTTTTTTTTTTTTTGTTGGTGAATCTACTGGTTATATTTGGTTGCTTGATCTTGATGTATTGCAAAGATAAAGACCAATATTTTCTTATACATGTAGATTGTGGAAAACAAAAGGTTTTTTGCAAACCTTTTTTTATAAGTATCCATTTATAATTGTTAACATATTTCTATTATATGTACTTAATATATATAGGGTTGGGTAGGGTTGGGTTGAGATCTCAATCCAGGCCCAACCCAACCCAACCCAACCCAACCCAACCCAATCCAGTCTTGGAAGTGAAATTCTCAATCCTTACCCACCATGTATGCTAAAATCTCAATCGAAGCCCTATCTTGGTTCAGGGTAGATTCAGGTTGATCGGACTTTTTTGACATCCCTAAATCCTGGTAGCAACAAGATTTTGACCAAACACGAGGAGGGGTTTATGAGGTCAAAGAATTTCGTACTCCACATCATAGATTTAAAAATTAAATTTGATTGATAAGGACACCCGGATATCAATTGAGATAATACCAATATCGATGCACTTATAAGGTATAAGAGTAAAGGATCCAAAACACCAATTGGGTTTGATATGTGGGAAAGAATAGAGGAGAAGGTAGAGGGTCTGATTGTCTATCGGGACTATGGATTAGGAAATCTCATATAGGTGATTTTTTTTTTTTTTTCTTTAAAAAGAGCACAACTATTGGATGACCTATAAACACGTATTATAATATTATAAACTGTTGTGCTAGGTTGAAAGTTATTGTCACCAAAGAATTCCGGTCTCTATCTACTCTGGTACTGACCTCCTTTTTTTTATTTTTTATTTGTAAAAGTACCGACCACATTTGCTCATCATAGTCGTGGAAAACCAAAACTGTCCCTACTTAATCAATCGAATTGACACACCCAAACCCTAATCCGTCGAAAGTTTCGATCTCTGACTATAGGGTTCTGACGGTAACTTCACCTCTGGAGAAAATACAGTGAAAGAGTTTTCGACTCTTCAAAGGCGGAAATGACCAGAGAAGCCTAAGGCCCTAAATTCATTCCCTCTTTGGTCTTTACAGCTCAGATCCTTCGCTTGACTGTTATTTGATCTAGCTTTGTTGATTTGTCTCATCGCTGCAAATCTATCAATCGATCGAGGTTTGATCATTTTTTCCATTCTCTTTCTTATCGGTTTGCGTAGTAGATAATTTTTGTTTGCATTTGTTCTAATCTCTGTTGGAAGTGGCGATTGTTAATATATAAGAAATAAATATGCCTATTGTTCTTTAGTTCATAAAGATTTGTCTTCACTCTTCGTCATTGCATTTGAACTTTATATGTTTCTTTTTCTCTATGTCGCTTAGTTTGACCTACAGAAGTTGAATTTCCAAAAGTTTCTATATTGTCTGTATTGTCACCAGCCCAATCAACATCAGAAAATAACCGTTGAGGCATTTTTAGGTATTCTCAGATTCTGCAAGCATGCTGTTCTGCTGCTGCTACCACAATTTCTAAATGCTGTTCCAACTTCTTACACTTCTGGGTAGTGTTATTGAATTTGACACATGGTTTCATGAGTTTTTGTCGAATTTTAAGTTTTTTATTCCATTTATGGGATAGATTGTCTACTGTTAATGCATTCTTTTTAAAGGCCTTGATTTGTTGGCATGATCAATTTGTAGCTCTTTCCCACTCTTTTAACTATTTACACGACTTGGTTTCAACAATATCCATCAATTTTCTCAGCAATCTATTGCTGCTTGAGTTTGAAACTCTGGTTGTTTGGTTTATTTATCCTAGAATTGTTGCTCACAGTACCAGAGTAGCTGCAATACCAGCTAAATGACACAACAATTCTCTTGTGGCTAAATTGTATACCTATTCTTAACATTTTTTTTCCTATGTAATCTAGTGAAAATCTGATTCATGTAGCCATATTTTATTAAATTCTCCATGTAATCAATCTGAAACCCAAGTTTTCTTCATAACATCTCATTCTTTGTTTATTCAGTCTACCCCATATTTGTGGTAATAATTGTCTTGTAACTCAAAAACCCAAATGCAAAATTGAGACCATAGAGTTCATATCCTACATCTGGTGACGGCAAGGGTGAAACCAAATAACAGATGAGGGAATGGTTAGTATATTATGCCATAGGCAAATGGTTTGAGAAGCAACGTTGTTGATAATGGGACCAGCTTTGAGTTTCTTCAAAAAAATTGTTTTGGTGAGGTCATTGATGGTGGGAGCTGTGGGAGTAAACAGATGCAATCTGTGGCAAGTGCTGTGTGGTTGGAAAGGTGTAATTAAGAGTTTCATGGAGATATAATTTTTGGAATGAATTTCCTGGCAATGGTGGTGCACGGTAACTGGCTGATCAAGGGGATAATTATGGTCTACGACAAAGAGGGAAGAAAAGAAGGAAAGAAGGGAAATTAAGTAAGTAGCTTTCACAAATATTAATATGACAACAAGAAACATCATCATGCTCTGCCACTAAATTAAATATTAGAACTGAGCACTTGAAGAGAAGTATGGAGAATTCTGTATGCGGAGACCAAGACGTGTTTATTCTGTGATTTATGTTTCATATGAGCTGATGTTCAAGGCCCTTCTATAGTGAGATAGGTCTTTTAATATTATACTGATATGGGACCAGAAGTGTTACTCTTATTCTATGTTATGCTGAAAGCTGTTATTGTATTATTTTTCAGAAGTTGGGAATTTTAACCGTAACTACGGAGACACTTTGGATTCAACATTAGATTATTTTTGTATACTTATTGTGATTTGAGTGCTTATGATCTTACGCACTTCTGTGCAGGTGACAGGTGTCTACTTTATTGGCATTGAATTTTAGAACCTTGTAATATTTTTGTTCTGCATCCGAGATAACGCCTGGCAAGGACTTTATAGGGTTTTCCATCAAAGATTTTGGGTTTGCTTTGTAAAAGTAATGATCGTTTCCGCTCTTTTGACTTCTGTGGGAATAAATCTTGGCATTTGTATTTTATTTTTCACATTATATTCTATACTGAGGAAGCAACCAGAAATCATCAATGTTTACGCACCACGCTTGGTAGCTGAAGGAAAATCTCAGCTTAAGGATTGTTTCAACTTAGAGAGGTTGTTGCCTTCTGCTGGTTGGGTGAGAAGGGCATGGCAGCCTTCCGAAGAAGACCTCTTGTCAACGTCAGGGCTGGATGCAGTGGTTTTGATGCGTGTCTTAATTTTCAGGTAACTTAGATCCTTCCATAGATACTAGGTATTAAATATCATTTATGTTGCCAACAGTTAATAGATTAAAATGTGACTGGAATTTCTTGGCTTGGATTTACCAAGTTTAGAACTCACAATAACTCACATGCACATTTTGATGAGATGGTTCTTGGATATGTTTTGATGATATTTTATTTAAGCAGTCAAATTTATACAAGTGCATTGATTGTGTGTGTACTTGATGCATTTTAAGTGAAAAAGGATTGACAAGGAAATAGGAATTGAAAGTTAAATTTCAAAACCAATAGGACACATAACCAAAAAGAAAAAAAGAAAAAGGAAGGCCCTAATGACAATAGAATGGGAAATAATGAAGAAAACCCTACTTTATGAATGTATAAAAGCAGAAAATAAATGTGACACCAAAGAGAAGGAGAGTGCATTTTTTTCCTGAGATGTTAGAACAAACAGCAAAGATAACAAAGAAAATGAACAGATTCAACAAGATGGCACAGAGTTTTAATGAGGTTCACACGCCAATGTGATGTGTTACATCCTTGGGTGAAGAAGAAGATGATTCTGGAAGAAATGTTACAATGGAGATCTCTCAAGAGCACCCAAACTCACAGCAAGAAACTCTTGCCTAGAAACCCTAAAACAAAAAAATCCCAAATCCCACATTACTTGCTCAACAAGATGATAGTACATATAAATACTCCTTCAAGTCGGGTTGATCCATCAGGTTGTACTGTACTGCGGGGGCTTCCCCCCTGCATCCCCATACAAGATTAGTGATGGGCTCCCAGACACAGACCTAAAAAAAAAAAAAAATCCTATTAGGGTCACCACCAAATTTTGTCGGAGCAGGTCAAGAATTCGAGAGACACATAACATATGTTGGTCTAAGGTTGATGAGAAATAGAGGAAGAAGGATTTGAGGCAAAAAGAATGGGAGTCTCTCATCCTAGCTTTCAACAGATGCTAATATGGGAAAAATGTAGTTCCTCAGGTGTAATTTTCAGAAATTTGAAGGGACCTGCAGTGTAATTTTCTCTTACAGGAAGAACACCTACTATTATTCTCATGACAGGTAATTAATCACAGTTATGACTTACTGCTGATGGGAAGTATTTACTGTGCTACGCTATCCAATTACTCCAAAAGTGACAGCTTCAAGCAATGCACTGAAACCTTTACCCAAAAGTTCAACACATGAAGTACCATGAAGACATAATAAACATCAAATTGGCACATAAACAACTGGTCTTGTACTTGTCGTATTCCTGGGTGTCACATTGGGGGGGTTAAACCCCTGGTACTTGTCGTATTCTTGGTGGGGACACCTCACCAATCTCCCAGGCGGGTCCGGTACACTTGCCGAATTCTTGGGTGTCACAATGGGGGTTAGACACCTAGACAACCCAACCATAAGTTAAAACTTCAGCCCTAAGTAGTGTATTTCCCTCAAACAAGTAATCAGTAGCTACTGCTTTCTGCACACACCACTAGCAACCTTGTATAAGAATACACAGCACCTGATTGTGATGAAGGTCAATAACCTGTGGACAGATTACTAGACAATAAAGCACACAGGACAGAATCACAGTGAATAGAAGTTTAGAAATAGACCAGAATAGGGTTGAATCAATAACTGAACATCTAATTCTTGGATGGGGCTGAGGATTAGATAGAACAAAGCCTAGAACTGCAGATCATATACTCCAAAGGTAAGTTTGATCCAACGGTTGGATCAGTCAATCCTGATGATGAACAGAAATAGTAACTAGAAATACAGAATTTAGTAGCTGAAAACAAGCATGAATAACTCTCAAACCAGAGGTCAGATGGACCTCCAGTTATGGTCGAGGGAAAAACCTATGGAGGAGAACAACTGGTCAAAGCTTGGACCACATCTGATGGAGTGACTGTAATAATAGTATGTAACAGAAATAGTAACTTAATACAGCAGGATGTTCAGCTGTTGGATGATCAAGAAATTACAGTCGAAGAACACCTAGGACTAGACCAAAAATTGGAATCAAACCTCTGGCTGGATGTAATGGAAACCACCATGGAGCATTGCTGCCTAGAAAAACCAGAACAGAAGGTGCCCCAGGAAATATTATTTCTCTGTTGACAGTTCCTGTTGGTTGATGATGGTGTCTCCCTCACACATACAAACAGAATAATAATGATGGAAGAAGATGGCCACGGTACCTATAGTTGATTCTTGTTGCTAGTGCAATAAAATAGAAACTAAAAGCGAGGATGGAAGAAGAAGAAAGGGCCATAGGGGGAGAGGGGGATATGACCTGGCTTCACCACTACCCATCCTAGGATTCCCCACCTAGGGTTTTTATCGTTTCACCACAAGAACGGCTGCTGCTCCATTGAAGGAAAAAACTTTTTTCAGTTCTCAAATCCATAGGCTCTTGTGGCCTAGAAACTCCCTATGGGGGGGGACTGGTGAGTAGCTTGGCCCTCAAGCAAGTTTAAAAAAGAAACTTGTGACAAACCCATAATCTGTAACCAGTACCTGCAAGAAATAGCCTAGCAGGTACTGGTTAAACGATAAATGTGGTGCATATCTTAACAAAATTAAACGATAAAATAGAATTTTTTTGGAAATAGAAACTCCTACTTAGCCTAGCTATTGACTAAGTAGCATTACAAAGAATTAGAAACTATTAAAAATAGTTAGTTAGTGACTAGAGATTTAGAAACTCAAAGATCTTGGCAGCTTTGATATTTCCCATGCCACGTGTGCATATGGGGCCCACAAAAGATCTTCATGCCCAGTACCAACATGTGAACAATAACACGTGAACAGTATCACATGAACAGTACTGTGTGAACAATCTTCTTCCTTGAGCTGCATCAGATTGATTAAAAGCAAGATTCTTCACAAAAACCCACAAAAAAACCAAATTGAATTCTGGACAAAGATATCAGTTTCTTTCACCTCACAATCACAAGATAAATGCAATGTAAAGATTTCAGTTTCTAACTGAGAAAAAAAGAAGATTTTTGATTTGATCTATTTCTTTATCCTGGTTCTACTAGAGGAACTATTAGCTTCAGTCCATTGTGCAGAATAAACAGATATAACTAAACTGGTTTTTACTCAGAAAGTTGGAGTCTTCTTTCTCAATCCAGATGCACGAGACAGGACATAAATGGGGAGTGGTTTTTACTGGTTATGGTTCTATCTGAACAGATGATGATATAATACAGAAATTTTCTAAATATCTCTTTTCGGGTGTTAGGATGGGGATATCAGTTTTATTGCCACTGAAATTTTGCATCTAAATTCACAAAGTATGGATCTGTAGAACTTTGATGTGATTTTTCTTCAGTATAATTTGCATTATTTTGTATCTACCACTTAAGTAGTGGAGTTCTTCCATTCCCCATCCCCTTCTCTTTCCTAATGCTTATCTGTGGTATCAGGTAAGATTTCATATGCATGGTCTATTTTTTTTCCCGTTTACTTATGGTTTCTACAATAAAGTGATTATTTTTCTGTCAAACCACGATAGTAGGTGAGTGTAATTGGTATTTTTCATATCCTCAGTTCTTTCTAACCTAGCTTCTGATGACAACCTACTATTGTACTTTTGTGCAGTTTGAGAATATTTTCTTTTGCTGGGGTTGTTGGGATCTTCATTCTTCTTCCAGTGAATTATTTGGGTAATCAGCTAAGTCTTATTGATTTTTCTGATTTGCCAAATAAATCTCTGGACATCTTCAGCATTTCAAATGTCGACAACGGGTCAAAATGGTGACTACCTGCTGAACCCTTGATCCTAATATTGTTTCTGAAAGGTGTTGTCCTGTATTGATGTTCATTAATGAGTAGCATGAAGCTAAATCCAGAATTGAAATTGCGACAGACACATTATATCATGTAATTGCTATTTATCCCTTCTTTAGTGTTTGTCATTCTTTTCAATCCTTTAACTTTCCCAGTTCGAGTTCTGTTCACCAGGGAGATGTGATTTAATATAGGGGTTGGGTGAAGGAGGAGTGAAGTAAGTTCATGAGTGAGCACACTTATGCTGCTTGTAATCTAATGGAGTTCGACAGTGTTACCCCTACATAATGATAGAAATGGTTTGGAAGAATGATATTAAAAGTGTAACATCAGTAGCCTTACCAATTTATGCTAACTCTTGTTTTATGTCATGGAGGAAAGAGAGTAGACAGCTCATTGATGAGTCTTTCATGTTTATTCCTTTTAGATATTATGGGGATTGACAATACACTCCTATGTAATGCTACATAGGACAAGAATGAACTAAATATGAAATATGACATAAGTACCATACTACCATTACTATGTTATATATTCCCAGCACTCCCTCCAGTTGGTGTGTATTTACTACACAAGTTAAAGGATTGACCAATTCTTTTTTGAATCACTTGATCTGGACTAGTATTGGCTGAAATATCTGGTTATAATTGGTAGACAGCTGACAGATATGGAATGAGATTAGTACTAACCCCTCTGTCCTTGTAAACATGCCTAAGCTTTTGCAGATACCATGAAATATGATTTACTTATCCCTTGGTCAAGGTGTTGACTGGCTGTAATTCAATCTTCGCATGTGGATTTTGTTTGTTAACTTTGATGGTGCTTAGTTCTGTGACTTCTGTCGTGCTGCACTGGGTGGTGTGTGATATTAGTGGAAGCCTTTTTCTCAGTTGTCACTATATATTCTTACTGGTCTTGAGTTCAAAATTCAACTGTTTATGGAGTGTTCTCGACTTCAAGGGCTCACAAACACCATGAGCATTGTGTATGATGAATTCAACCTATGCACATCAAAAGTTATTGCTATTAATCCGCCAATCCATGTAGATCTCCATCAACAGAGGGACTAATGCAACCCAATTCTGTCATAGGCCAGCTTAATCTTTATCAATATGGCCTTTACCATCAAATGACCATTCCTGGAAAATGCAAGAAGTCTCATAGGAGATACCCTTATGTCACGGACAAATTTTTCACTGAACCAATCTGCCTATGTGGTGTCCCAGCCAATGCCTAAGGCAAGCCTAAGGCCATTCAAGCCATCTTAACATTCACCCAAACTGATTTCTTTGTGGAATATTTAGTTCCAAAGGGGATCGAGGTCAGTTGGCTTTGAGCTCTTTAATGAATAGGTATTGCCAAGCAGGGATTACTTTGGTGTTTGGACTCGGATTTTCCCCGCCATTCTTTTGTGATATTTAGTTCTAATGAGAGTGTTCATATGCATTTTTGTTGCTCGCTTTTAACATCTCAAGATTTTGGGATAAGAGGCTGCAACATGGTACAGAGCCATGTGGTCCTGTGTTCAATCCCTGGTAAATGCAAGGGGTTTGTGTTGTGTGTGGTTGTGCATTTACGGTTCCTTTATTGCCACATGATGATTTCATTTGCAGAGCCATGTGTGTGTATGTGGGCCTGCGCGTGCCGGTGGGTGTTGATATACATTGTTGTTTCATTTACTAAACAGCTCAAGCTTTTGGGATAAGTGGTTGGGAGTTGGGACAGAGAACATGCATAGCTTAGGACTAGTAAAAAGTATGGCTTTGAAAAGTGCTGATTAGAGAAAAATGATCCATGTAGCCGACCCCGTTTAGTTGGTTGTAACAGGGAACATATCAGCTGGTTTTAAACTCTCTAGGGGACAGGTTGGCCAAGAAACGGATTACTTGGGGTGGTTTGTACTCTAGGATTATCCCTTCTGTTTTGATGTTTTGTCACATATTTTATTTTGGGGCTTGGTTGCTGTGAGGGACAGCGGGAAAATTTGGTGTGCCTTCTGCTCTACTTCACCTGTCTTGTCCCCCTCTGCCCTTGTCTAACTATATAAGTTCAGCCTTATAGGTTAGAAAATTTCTTTCTACATAATTAAATAGATAAACAAATAAATAATGGTGAACATGCTCTCATCGTCGACTTTGGTCTGACAGGTTGTGGATACATTTTAGTGCTGTTTATGCTTTCACTGGAGTTGTCTGCTATCTTCTTTATTATGTAAGTGGGTTTTTATTTAATTATTCTAGGCAAAAGTTTCCTAGAGGTCCGTCTAGAATGAAATCTTCTTGATGGGCAGACCTACTTCTGCCACATGGAAGGGTGATATTGAGAAGTTCAGTTGGGTCTATTGTTGTTGCGTGGATCCTTCTATAAATAGTCATTTGGATGTGAGAAAAAGTAAAATCCCTTTTGTGGATGTAATTGAAAAGTTTAGTTGGGTACTGAATAGTATTTAATTTTGCAGGAATATAAATATATCTCTTCAAAGAGGATTTCTTATTTTTATTCCTCCAAACCTCAGCCACGTCAGTTCACCCTTTTAGTTCGTGGTATTCCGTTATCTGCTGGGAATAGTTACAGTGACAGTGTTGAGAGTTTTTTCATGGAGTATCACCCTTCTACCTATCTATCACATATGGTGGTTCGTCGGACAAACAAGCTTCAAAAGCTTATTGTAAGCATGTCGTTGGTTGCATTATTTGATTTCTTTTCTTTGGCAAGAACCATATTTTTCTACAAATCATATCAGATTAGTATAATGAAACTTGGCAATGATCTTTAGCATGATGTCTGTTGGTTACATCCACCTATGTTAGTTATGGATGCTGTTCGGCATATTACTTGATGTGAAATATATGTTTGTCAAATCTAATTCTTAATTTGTATTTGAAAATTGCTTGTAGTAAAGCCAGTTATTGCGTCAAAGAATATAATTATTAATTTGAGTTCAGTGAAATTTGGCATGTTTTTATAATCATATAGAAGGATTCTTTAGGGAAAGTTTTTTGTGATGCTTGTAGTGGATTCAAAATTTCAAATTACTATGTGCGGAAGTATTCAAGGAGTCCCCACTTAACAGGTTAAAAAAGTTGGGTGCGATTGTTCTAATCTTTATTTTGAGGTGATTTGTGCTGCAAATGTAGCCGACCCCATTAAGTGGGGATAAGGCTGAGTTTGTTGTTGTTGTGCTGCAAATGAATTCAGAATTTCATAGGTATTTAAGAACTGACATCTCTCTCTCTCTCTCTCTCTCTCTCTCTCTCTGTATGTGTGTGTTTGTGCCATGCTGCAAATATCCGGGGAAACTGTTTTACGTTTTGCTTTTTCTCATGGCACTGGATCCCCACCCCCTTTTTTCTTGCCTTCTTTGTGTAGTAGCCCCATCCCCATCTACCATTCAAAGAGCAAGTACCCTTACATCTTATATGTAAGATTCTCATGTGGACCCTTAACCTTTACGTCTTAAACAGTCTTATGCAAATTGCATATATGCCCTCGTAGCCTCCTACGATGAGAAGCATGTTGAATCTTTATCACTGCTTTGCAATTTATTAGGACAATTTTCAATAATGAGAACATAAACCACCACCACCTCATTTTTTGAAGTCTGTCAGTCTCAGTATGGTTTTCCTTGCCATGATGCACTGATCAGAGGCCTGATATTTCAGTGGAGCTGGAGATTTCCAGATGAGTTTTTAACTGAAGGGTATTCTTCGGTGGATCCCTCTTATTCGTGTTTTAGTCCCCTTCCTCTTAGAAGTTCTTTCTCTTTGTACTCTATGTTCTTCCTCAGTTTTCCTCCTTTCTTCCTTTTCTAAGATTTATCTTGTAACTTCCTCATTTAGCTTTAGTAGGCTAATTAAGTGGTAGAGTTTGATTTAGAAATTTTATTTCAGCTTTAAAGTCCAAATTAGATTCCAGTTGTGTTTGAGCTTCAGAATCAAATTAGAAATGTGTATTATTTCCTTTAAGTACTTGGTTGTATCTGAAATATTTAGATTGAGATGAATTGAATAGTTGTTTGTGAAGAGCCTGAATAGCTAGGTGGGTTGTGGGTCCCACCTCCACCCCCCTCTTTCTTAACTGTGATCTCTCTCTCGTCTACCCAAGTTCCTTAAATCTTCTCCACCGTACCCTGTTTTTCCAGCAAGTGGCAACCTCAAATCTGAGGTCGATCTCCTTAATCCTCTTTCTTTTATTCCTGTAAATGGTACTTCAAGCACCTCTGGTATAGGCGATACAAGTCTCCAAGTTCCAGCTCCCAAGCCATTTTCTATCTTGAGGTTGCAGCCAGGTTTCAGATCTGAAAGTACAGGTACCGCCAGTGACATATTCACTATTCGGAGATCTAAATCTCTGTTAGTTGTAGATTGATGGAGCTATTAGGGCTTGTATTTGGTGGAGTATTAAAGTAGTAATCTATCCCTCAAATCTCGCGTTGATTGGATCTTGTTAGCAGCAAGAATGGGACTGAATGCTTGGATGGTTATGAGACCAGCCAAGCCCTTTATTTATAACCATATAGGAGAGGACTAAATACAGATATCCCCTCCTATAGCCGACTCTAATTAATAGAACAATTGGAGTCAGCTAAAGGGAGAGAAAAACCGAAGTATGCCCCTGCGCATACCGTTACACAATTCAACACTCCCTTCTCAAGTTGTGCATAGATGTCACGCATGCCCAACTTGAACAAAGTAGGATGTAAATCCTTTCTACCCAATCTCTTAGTGAAAACATCAGCTAACTGATCGCCTGATTTCACAAAGGGTACACAAATCAGTCAAATTTCTAGTTTCTCCTTGATGAAATGTCTGTCAATCTCCACATGCTTCGTGCAGTCATATTGTATTGGGTTATGGGCAATGCTAATTGTGGCCTTGTTATCACAATATGGCATCATTGGAAGACAAACATGAACACCAAGGTCTTAGAGTAAGCTTTTGAGCCACAACAATTCACAGATTCCTTGTGCCATAGCATGGAATTCTGCTTCTTCTGACCAGGGGGTAGTTGAAATCGATCCAATTTTGAGCTCTTTCTGATGGTTCTTTGTGAAGATATCTCAAGTCTCTATTTTTGGGTTGATTTCTCTCAGTCTGTTTGGCTTTGCCCTCTTTCTCTTGTCATTGTGTCAAACGTGACTACTGCAATTTCAGGTTCTGATGGATAGGGCCATAATGTGTACCTCCCTTTTGCTGCTACCTCCATCAAGTTCGGTAGAACCAACTACCTGATTTGGTCTCGATCAACTTACCTGAGGTGGACTTACAGGACATATTACTGGTACTACTATGAAGCCCTCTCCAGTTGGCTGTAAATGGGTCTTTGTGGTTAAGCAGAAGATGGATGGTACAATGGAAAGATATAAAGCAAGGCTTTAGGCTAGAGGGTTCGGGGGGACTTAAGGGATAGACTACTAGGAAACCTTTGCCCTAGTTGCAAAACTGAACTGGGATGGGATCTACATCAGCTTGATGTTTAGAACACTTCTCTTCTTGGAGAGCTTGATGAGGAGGTGTATGTGGATATTCCTCCAGGTTTTTCATGTGGCAAAACTCATAAACTGAAGCATGCACTTTATGGGCTGGAGCAATCCCCTTGGGCTTGGTTTGGCAGGTTTCATTAGGCTATGATTTCTATAGGCCATAAGCAGAGTAATGCCGATCATACCTTGTTTATTAAAAGGTCCGGTAATAAGTCCACTATCCTTATAGTCTACGTTGATGGTAATGTGGTGACCGGAAATAATTATGATGAGATCTCCCATCTCAAGAGTTTCCCACGACGAGGGTTTGAAATAAAGGATCTAGGGAAATTCCATTGAGTACGAATTTTCAATTGCAAGCTTGAAGTACTTTGCTGGTTTATTGCGCAAATAGTGGGCTGGAGGTTGAAGACAACCCAAATCGTGGTTGTTTTTAAAACCTTTATATTTTGTTTTCCAATATTATCCCTTCTTTATCCTTTGTTCTCTTAGTCCTTCATTTACTTTTGATTCCAAGATTGCCCCCTTTATCTTCAACTCTACTTCCACATATGTTTTGTTATTTCGCCTTGTTTGTTTGAACTTCGTTAATTTATGGAAGTGCCATCCAGCCACTATTTGAGTTCTGTATTATTCGAGTGGGCCGACAAGCAATCCAATTAAAGTTATTCTAACCCGGGTCTGCATCAGAAACAAATAAATGTTGACTAATCTAGCTAATGTTGACAACAGTGTTTCATGGTATTAAAGTTCGGAAGAACTGATTTTGGTGAATATGCACCATCAAGAGGTCAAGGATTAGATTTTTGTCAGTTAATTATCTCATCAAAGAAAGCCTCCTCTAGAAGGCCCAACAAATCAGCAATGCTTTCTAATAACTCCCATTCGCTAAGGTTCCTTCTAAAATCAAATCCTAGTTTAAATGCCCTTCTTACAAAGACTTTTTTTTTTTTTTAATAATTTTTTGGTATCATTTACTATTACAAAGACAGTTTCTTTTTTAATTTGGGTGTAAAGGTAGCATATACGATTATTCAGATGTGAGTATAATCTTGTAGATTATTTTCTTGAATTGAATCACAGACATTCGTTGCATTCTTACTACTTCATACCTTTTCTAGAGGGATGGGAAAATGTTGTATAAAAGGCTCGTTGACTTGAAATCGAAGAATCCTGCTCAAAAGAAGTTTACACGTGATGGCTTCCTAGGACTGTTTGGACGGAATGTTGATCTTGTTGATCACTATGAAAAGAAGTTAGAAGATCTGGAAGAGAATGTCAGAATGGAGCAATTAGGTCTTTCATTGACTGGAGAGGTAAATTTCATGCTGTTCTTTTTCTTGATGAGCTGGATTTAATACATGTTTCTCTCTCTCTCCAACTATCTATCTATATATAATTACACATGACCATGTACTTTTATGGTGATAACAACTATCTAATAGTTGAATTTATATTTTTTGTCCGTGAATTCTATAATAATCTTTTAATATAATTATTTTATGGTATTTATCAATTTTAACAGATGTATGTGAAGTCATGAGTTTGTAGAATCCTGTTTAAGTTACGGCACATGATTTCAGTATTCTTCTCAATTTACAGCTTGCTATATTTGAGAGGAATGCTTAAATCATTTGTGTTGTATCAGAAAAGAAATAGTTAAAAGAAAAGTAGAATTTTCCCTTGCATTGACAATCTATTGATGCATCACCTAACTTGTGCATCAATCAATGCATTGATTCTGCTGAGCTTCCTATCAATTAGTGATCCAATGATGGTATACAATTTCTGATTGTATTCATCTTGGGCTACGCGGGTTGAACTGGTTCATGGGTTGGTTTGAAGTTTTTGCAGAGTATTGGACTATGTTTATTTTCTTTTCACAAAATACAAATTTATGGGCGTTTTTTTTCCATATTGCAAGAAAGAGTTGTAGGCCAATCTGATATAATTTGGTTATTTTGGAAAATTTGCACCATTTGTAGCTATGAGATGATAGTAGGATACCACATCATCAATGCCTTTTGTAAGGTGGTTTGTAACACCAGAGAAATCAGCCCTGAGAAAGCTATATTAGGTCAGGCAAAGACAAAATGGGAAGTGTACTTGCAGGATATTGTGTTTAAAATTCCACCAATATGCTTTTGCTGAGTACTATAAGCACCTTCAACTTTCACATGCACATGATGTTATGTTAACTAGCTAAGTATCTTCTACAATCTTATTTCAATCTACATTCTTTCTCTTTCTCATTTGTTCTCGTACTTAGGTTGTTTTATTAAATTATGGCAAGCATTGTGCATAATCCCTTCCTTGGTCCTTAATGCTGAGCTTAATTTTCTTTAATGCTTTTACTAGATTAAGCAATTCTAAGATTCCAGGACATAATATCTGATGCACCCTCTTTTATGTGTGTTCTATACAATATAACAGGAAGTCCCCGCTGCCTTTGTGTCCTTCAAATCCCGGTATGGTGCTGCCATTGCTCTCCACATTCAACAATCAATCAATCCCACAGAATGGATCACAGAGCAAGCACCTGAACCTCGTGATGTTTACTGGCCTTTCTTTTCCGCTTCATTTATGCAAAGATGGGTTTCCAGGCTGGTGGTTTTTGTTGCATGTTTCGTCCTTACAGTTTTATTCCTTATTCCTGTTGTATTTGTGCAAGGTCTTGCTAATCTGCAGCAATTGGAAGCCTTTTTGCCTTTTCTGAAAGGCATACTGACTATGTAAGATTTTACTTTTAGATCTTAAATTCTTTGTATTCAGATTGTTTGTTTCTATTCCAATTTTCTTAAGTCAAAAGTGTTTCTACCTGTTGTTTTAATAGGCTGATCTTCCCTTTTTTCTATGCTTGAGTATTGCCTCTTCATTTTATTACTCCCCAAGATGATGAAGTTGGTTAACCAAGTTATATATTTATTGCCATGGAATAGCTATATACTTGTATTTAACTACTTTAGATAATTGATTTGACCATGGAATAGTTGTTGGATGTGTCTTTTCTATTATGGTGCAAAAATGCAGACCTTGCTACACAAACTAAAAATCCGAAGTCCACTGACGTATTCAGTTCCAACTGGTGGTAATAATGTTAAATATTGTACCGTGAGGGTGAATATTTGATGTTGAGTTAGATTCTGTATGATAATGCTCTAAAAAATGGATTCTGACGTTTTTCCTTTTTCTGGAACAGAAATGGGGTAAATTATTTATGGTATGTCTGGTTCGTTTTTTTTTTTTTTTACTAAATGAATCAGGTATTTGGTATAGTTTTGAGTCTCATTTTTGGCACACAAAATAGGTGTTTAATCTCGGAATTGATTCTGAGCAAAAGGTGGAGAAACAAAACTTCAGTTAAGTGGATTAGGGGCATTAATGAAATTACCCATCAAAACATAACAATCAAAGCAATCACAAAACCATTTGAGACCTTCGACCTCTGCACAACCCCCGTGTTCTCCTCACTTCATCATTGAAGAACTCCAGACGGTCATATACAGCCCCATCGTTCTGTGAATTCCATCCTTGAGTCTTACTAAAAAAAAAGAAATCCATCATTGAAGTGCTCTGCAGTAGGAACTCCACCCTCATCATCGAAGACCTCCATTGCTGAAGAACTCCATTTAAGGGTCTATCCTCTTGGCAAGAACTCCACACTCCATCGTTCTCTCTCCTTTCGGCAAGCATTGGTAACCATGGTCCATAATTCTCTTCTCTTAAATACATGTTTCATGCCATTGAGAAGTGAAATCACTCTCATGAAATCTCCTATCATACCCTGCGATAATAGGATTGCAGCCACAACAAGGGTGTTTTTGTTCATAAGGTTCCGCTTCCTTCAAAACACTCTGTATCCTTTCAATCGAAGGTATCAATCCACTCTGTATCTTTAATCTATGCTTATAATTTTAATTTGATTTACCATACACATCACACATGATGGTCTGATTCTAATCCAATAGAAGTCAGAACAGAAACCCCTTATTTATTTCTTCCCTCTTGGTTTCCAACCCCAAACCCTAAAATCCCAAATTTCACTTTCATAATCTATGGTTTCAATTTTTCTTGTGAAAACCTTTAATGTTCAAGTTGAGCTTTTTGGTGGAGACAAACCAGAGTTGATCTAGTGTTGAACAAAATTGCAGAGCATTTTTTAGCAGATCCTTTTCTAGTGCATATTTATTTGTTGTCAAAGAAGACACAATAGGTCCTGATTTTTAGTGTGTTCTCTATGATTGCTGCTGAATCATTAATGCTCCCCACTTTTTTGGGATAATCATGGAAATCAGCATTAGCCCTTGTCATTTACATGAGGTTATCTTCTCCCAAGGACTTCCCCGGTTGTGGTGTTGTATACGTACACATGTAGTGTGTAGTACCATGTGAATTTGACACTATCTGTTGTAAACTTCATTCTGGGATCCTCAATCCCCTGAGGAAAAAAAAAAAAAACCCAATTTTGTCCAAAAGCCTCAAATCAAATATCTTTCCTAGTGAAGAATGCACCTGTAACCAAGACCAACCATCGTCACAATTATGGATGGATGCATGTCTTGTTTGTAACTTGGATGCTCTTTCACCTTTCATGAAAGATGGGTCTTTATCAAACTCTCATTCACTGTTTGCTTTCCTTTGGGTAATGGCTACTACTACATTCACTGTCTCCTTGAGATAGTTGGGAAGATGGCATGTATATCAATGACTGTCCAATGTCCATGCATGGGAGGATGGCTTTATTAATTATTTTATTGGGTTGGGTTTAGGGTTTAAGGAGAGGGAGAGGGGGAAGGGGAGGGGTGTATTGTTCATTTTCTTTATAGTATTAACAATTGTATAATAACTTTTGCTTTAACCTTTGGACAAACTTGATAAACAGTTTAACTAGTTTCTAATGGCTCTTTGTTGATATTATGGATTTGTAAACATATGTGGCAAAAAAATAATGTTTTAAAAAATATATGTCATTAAAGTATGTAATTCTTTTATAAACAGAATAGTGATTCTATTAAGTGCATTCCATTCATGTTCCTGTTTTTTTTCCATCGACAGCCAATTTTTTTTCTGGTTTTACCATACAACATTTAAGGCGCAGAAAGACTCCAAAAACACAGAAACACAAAAAACTATGCTGGACCCAGAATCAGTTTTTTGAAACAGAAACATTACCATACAGAGCCTCATTGTCTTGCTTCTTTTTTTTTTTATTTTTTTATTTTTTTTTATCCCATTCGATGGGAGGGAGGTTTACAAATTACGATTTTTAAATAAAGACAACAACTAGAATTCTATTCAATCTTTACTTCCTAGACTTGTGATAATGTTTCCTAGATTACTTAAAACAACTTAAGAACTCTTCTAAACAGACCCCACAATTAAGATGGGCCCCAAAACTGACTGACCTCTATTTAATATAATTGTAAAACAAGATGACTTCCTAACTAATAGCTAATGGGCCCCATTACTAATACCAACTAGTAATTAAAATATTAATTCGTATTCAGAATCAAAACCCCAAGTATGGGCTTATAGAAGCAGCACATTACATCAATAAAACCGAAAATTAAGGCCCAACTTAAACTATGTTAAATTCTGGCTCAAATTTGGTCCGTGCCTGCATTATCTTGCTTGACCCTGTTCATATCTTACCCCACCCAAAGGGTAAGTGGCCATTATCTTCTTTGCACTACAACATGGTAGTTGGTAGAAAATGTGAAATTCTAATGCGTATTACTTTTTGTGTTTTCCAGCAAGCCGATCAAGTTTATTGCCAAATAACCATTTCATTCCTTAATGTTTTTCAGAACATTTGTCAGTCAAGTTATCACAGGATATCTTCCCAGCCTCATTCTTCAGTTGTTTCTAAAAATGGTGCCTCCCATTATGAAGATCCTTTCATCTATGCAAGGATATATTTCCAATAGTGAGATAGAAATAAGTGCATGTAAAAAAGTACTATGGTTTACCGTGTGGAATATTTTCTTTGCAAATGTACTGTCTGGGTCAGCTTTCTATCAATTTTCTATCATTCTCGAGCCCAAGATCATCCCACAAAAGCTGGCCATAGCTGTTCCAGCACAGGTGAACATATTCTATCCCTCTCTCTCAATTCCCAAATAAACGGTGGTACACAACAATTTTTCTTTAAATCAATAAGCTATTCTACATAAAATTCATCGCGTAGGTGTTCTCTTTTTTTCTTGCATTCTTGAATACTTCTTGACATTGTGATCTGATAAATTTTAGGATTTCCTCAGCCAATTGCATACATTTCCACAAAAAGCATAAAACATATACATGTGAGCTCATCAATGGATATGACATCAACTCTACTCCTCCACGCCCCCACATGTGTCTTTGTTTCCCGACTTGAACTGTGACCATGAGGATGGATAATGAGGTGTCGAAAATTGATGAGAGGGAAGTTCCACAAAGTGATTATTTTAAGTATCTAGGTTCAATCATAGATAAAGAAGGCAATATAAAGAATGATGTTTCATAAAGAATCAAAATAAGATGGATGAAGTGGAGAAGTGCGTCTGGGGTGTTTTATGATCAACGTATTCATTTAAAACTTAAAAGAAAAATTTATAGAACAATCATTCGACTGACTATGATGTATGGTGTGGAATGTTTGGTAGTTAAGAATCATCATGTAGAGAAACTTATTATGGCGCAGAGGAGGATGTTGAGATGGATGAGTGGTAAAACTAGGGAAGTAAGGAATGATCATATTTGGGAGTAGCTCCAATACACGATAAGTTACGAGAAAGTCGTTTGAGGTGGTATGACCATGTTCAACGGAGAACTTTAGATGCTCTAGTACGGAGGAGTGGTTTGATATGGATTGAAGTAGCTTTAAGAGCTAGGGGCAGGCCTAAAATGACCTTAGGAGAAGTGGTGAGGAATTATATGCATATATATGGCCTTGTATCAAATATGACATCGAATAAATCTGATTGGAGGCAAGGATCTGTGGTTGATCCCATTTATTTGGGATGAGGCTGACTTCTTGTTGTATGGAGACTCCATTGAAATTTGATAACGAAGAGGAACTCTGTGTTATATCTTATGTTACATGGGTTTGGGTTATGGTAGTCACAACATGTAGGCAACCCAATGCGTTGGAGGGGGCCTAGACGCAAGGTGACAATGTGTCCAAGGCTCCCACATATGCGACCAAGGCGCTTGGACGCCTTGACAACTATTGTTTGGGTACAAATACATGTCAAGGAGTTGGATCCACCTGATCCCCAAACTTAGGATAAGGGGACGTGTCCAAAAGTAGGCATCAGTAGGCATACGTACGGGACTCAGCTAAAATGTGTCAAAAAGGGGTGAGGGTTAATTTTATTCCTTTTCTTCACAGCTGTGCCCAATTTCTGGCTGCTGGGTAGGTGTTGGATTCATAACCCATACCCATACCAATATCATGTTGTGTTGGCATCGATACAGGCATACGTGAATTGTCCTGGCAACAATGGTTGTCTGTAATTGTTTTTATAGATGAAGAGAATACATATATGCAAATATGCAGAGAGAACATGTAACTTTCTTTTCTATCCATAGGGGCTTAATCATGCACAGCTGACCAGTGCATCAATTTAAACTATTAATTCTTTGAGGCAGTTAATTATATTATATTAATGTTTTTAATCATGGAACGACTCTTGAATGAGCTGCAGTGAGGAAACCCAGTAAAAATTGCGGAGTCATCTGATTTCCAATTGTTTATTCACTATTCCTTTTGCTTTCTCTTCCAGCTGTTATGCCATACCTACTTAAAAGGTCAAGGTTTTCTTATAGTTTCTCTAGAATTCAGAATTTTTTTTTTTTTTTTTGATAATTTACATTTTATTGATAGGAAAGAGAACAGTACAAGCTAATGATACAGCAAGATCAACACTAGAGAAAATCACCCATGTGGAATCCACATATAGGACTCAAACTCTCAGTTTATATGTAAGATCAGATTATGGCAGAATCCTTCCCACCCCCCCCCCCTACCCCCTCCCCTCCCCCCTCCCCCCTCCCCCCAAAAAAAAAAAAAAAATCTTGGACAAATATCTAAGTGGTAACCCACCATTGAACTTTTAGATGATATGTGCACAGTATAATGTATGGTAAATGAACATTTGTCTTCTTTTTTGATGTCAATCAAAAGTCAAAAACTCAATTCTCATATATTGTGCTTATCTTACCTTTTGAAACTATATAATTGTTAACAAACCATAAAATTGGAGGAGATGGTATCTAAAAGAAAAGAAAAGGTTGGAGGAGATTATGTTTATGTTTCTGAGAGGGTTGAGAGGAAAAATGAGTGGATTATTAATTTTTACTTTGGAGTGCTCATTGCCATCGTGACTGATAAATGGTGTGCATGATTTGATTTCAAGATGTTGCATTTTTCTGAACAAATTTCCGAATCATGATTTGTAAATGGTGACTGATTTTAATTAGAATACGATAGTGCATTTTTCTATAACTGATCTGCAGTATCTTGAAATTTGAAACTAAGTTTATTTTGGGCTAGGCATCCTTTTTCATCGCCTATGTTGTCACATCTGGGTGGACCAGTGTATCATCGGAACTCTTCCGCGTGATTCCTCTCCTTAATGATTTTATACGAAGACATTGTACCAGCAGTATTGGCGATGAATTTGAAGTTCCCTCTTTTCCCTTCCATAGTGAGATTCCAAAAATTCTCTTTTTTGGGCTTCTTGGAATTACATACTTCTTTCTAGCTCCACTAATTCTGCCCTTCCTCTTGGCTTACTACTGTCTTGGATATATTATCTACCGTAACCAGGTTTGTCAATGCATCACTGCTTTGCACATTTCATAAATGTTACATTCCCATTGTATCATTTGAAGAAAATACCAATCTAGCTTTGTATGTTACTTTATTTAGAGTTGAATAAAGGTGGTTAAAATTTCTGGGAAAAGGTTCCATGGATCAAGCAGGCTCTGCTTTCTGCTCATATTGATTTCTAGCACTTACATCATATGTCCAGCAGTCTATGACATCCTACTGTTGGCCTGTCCTTTGGATTTAATCATGGTGCAGTTGAACTCATACTGTTAGTTCAATGCAGTTTTGATCACTGCACGGGATTTTATTTTATTTTATTTTTTCAAATGAAAATCCTTGTTTAAATGGTTAAGATTGATCAAACAATTTTATGCCTTGTGCACCGGTTACGCCCTTTCTTTTTTTTTTTTGGAAGCAGTTATTTGTAAGTCTCACCAAAATCTGTTGTGCAGTTATTAAACGTATATGAACCCAAGTTTGAAACTGGAGGGAAGTTCTGGCCTATTGTGCACAACTCGACTATTTTTTCTCTGATACTGATGCACATCCTTGCTGTTGGCTTATTTGGGCTGAAGAAGCTTCCTATTGCATCTAGCTTATGTATTCCTCTTCCAGTTCTCACTCTCCTTTTCAATGAGTACTGCCGGAAACGATTCCTACCCATCTTCACAGCTTATCCTGCTGAGGTATGTTTAATTGTCTTCAGTCAATACTATATTCATGTCATTTCATCCTGTCTTTGGCAAACTGACAAAAATTCTTGTCAAACACGGTAAGTGCCTTTTCTATTGTATTTCATTTTATGGATCCTGTGCTATTTCTCTAACTTTCATCTCCTTACTTCAGTATCCAAAAAGACATGGTTTTTAAGAAATTGACATTTTTTTTTGCTTAGTATATATAATTTTAAAATGTGCCATGGAATTCCAGGAAACAGTAGGTAAAATTAGCAACTGCATTGAATTCTTGAAAGCAGTCTCTCTCCTAGGTTCTGCATCATCCAATTTTTCCCTATACTATGTCTGATTAATGCAGATAGGAATGTGGCTGTTCTGGGCAGTGTCCATTTCATAGGAGCTTATAATTTCAACTTCATTTTTTTTTTCTGATTTCTTATGCTCCCAACTTTCAGTTCTGTTTATTATTCTTTCTGGTTCCCTAGTTCATGAATTTGGGGCCCTTCCAGTGTCCTGATTCATTGTGCTTGGTCCAGTGTTTGATAAAGAAGGGCAGAGAAGACCATAATAATGCTGCAATGACTGATTTTCTTGACAAACTAGTCACTGCCTATCGGGACCCATCTCTGATGCCAATGCAGCATTCCAGTGATGATGAGGGGTATACCACTCCCCTCCTTAACTCTCGATAAGTTTGAAGGTAGTGGGTTGGCCTTTCAACCTTATGGAAGATGGCCTTGATGGTTTTGGCATGCTGATAAATGAAAGGATGACCTGAGGTTTGTGTACTAGATGAAGATTGGTGGAAGAATGTACATATTCATAATCTGTCAACTAAATTTTTTGTTGTGATTTGCTATTTGTTAATCACGGTTTGTTGATGTAGAATTGTTGTTCAATAAGAAATAGCATAGAATGCATGTTTGTAACTAAAATAAGCAAAATTAAGTCTTGTAGTATTTGGGTCAGCCGCATGAAAGACTACTGCTGACTAGGAAACTAAATGGTTTCTATTTGATACCGTTCCTTAGTGTAGAATTAATATCAATATAAGTCTCTTGCCCTTTCCTCATGATCCCTGGTACCTGACATTTGGTAAAAAGAGAACTACAATTCCCATGTGTGTTAAGATATTCCTCTTCCCCCAGTCTGTGGCAATGATTTTTTTTTTTTTTTTGAAAATGATATAATGATAAATTACTTTTAATTTGTATTAAAATTTTATTTTATCCGTGACTTAAATAATTTTTTAGAAGAATACAAGGACCATCAAAAGAATGTTACAACTTCTCATTTCACCAATAGTAAATTACAGTGAATACAACATAGAGAATCATATAAGCATGCAAACCCAAGTAGAAATACATGTTTAGGCATACCTAGATCCACGTTAGGATTTTTGCCCCCAAAAAAGGGGGATTTATGGTAGGAGAAGACTTGTTCACACAAACTATCTGCTTCCCATGACAGTTGTTGGTCTTGTTTACCATCTTCTTCTTAGAAAAAAATTTAGGGTTAACCAGTGATAGCATCCAATGAGTCAACTCTGTCAATATATAGAGTGAGGGGAAGACCAATCTTGTAGATAGACAATTATGACATCTGTCAGGATAAGGCATAATTGTAAACAAGCCGACGCATACGTACGATATTTGGCACTTTAAGATGGATTAGCAAAAGCCCATGACCCATTAAAGAGATGGGTTCCCAATGTGGGTTCATAAACCAAACACAACAATTAAAACCCTTCTCTAACAAGATGCAGCCATTTATAAATTGCTTTTGTTTTACCCCAAACTATTATGAAATTCTAGGATGGTCTTTGTCCCTTTAATTTATCCGAGTGTCCTTTATTTCTTCCAAAAGGGTCCTAAATTGTGCTTTAAATTATGAAATTGCCACTATTCTGAGATTTTCATCATTTTATTGGATCTCTAGCAACCTAAATTAGGGTTTTCGAACCCAAGATTGCATCATGGAGTTTGAATGAGTAGGAGGAGCTCAAGTGGCATTTAAACATAAAATGTACATGAAGCTATCACTAATAATTGGATTCCAATTTGAAAACTAAAACCCTAGTAGGCACCTGCACCGGGACAGGTTTTTTTCTAAATAAATTTCCTAAAATTAAGGAGATAATCCAATCAAATGTCAACTAAATCAGATACTAGGGCTGAGCCAGAGTGTGCCCAATAAGACATATTCAGCCTCAAGATTGAGAGCTTTTACGTTTACATCAGCCAATGAAAGATGAAATGTCTTATAATCTTTCTGCTTGAAGTGTGGAATCAAAAAATATATAGGAGGAATATGAACATTTAAAGAAGAAATAAGAGGAAGCATTAGCATAATCAGCTATCCTTCAGTGCCAACTTTAGTGGCTTGGATTTTGTGTGCTTTGGAGTCGTGAAGCTTTGGGAAATCTCTTCATTGGCAAGAACAAAAAGGCAAAATTATGAGAATCTTCTAATTCTAATTCTCCAAAGCAAAGCTATTTACTCTTTGGCGCTTATGACAAAGCCAAGGTAAGCCATCAAATAAGGAGTAAATGGTTCTAAAGGCTCTGCCCATTTGCTCATACTACAGATGAGTTGTGCCACCAAATTTTACATGTAAGGATCCTATCTCCATCCTTCTGTTGGATTGCCACCCAAAGCTACATATATATCCTCTTTACATTGGCTCCTTCAAGACTTCACAGAAAGATATATAAGAATATGAATTCAAATTAGTGTTGAAGAAATGATTTATATGATCTATGTCAATTTCAATCTAAATCATCTTCATCTTTAAAGAGTTTAGTAATCTTGCTTAACATAAAAAAATAATAAAAGTTTCAAGCTGGTAGGGTCCTATGTAGTGGCTTGCTCCCTTCTTTTGTCAACAGGAACATCTCAACTTATCAACAAGGATAATTACCAGGAAGGGAAAAATAAATAAAATTCTGGAATGATATATCCATGAACTACATGTTTTTCCCATTTTTTCAATGCCTTTTTTACATCTCGCTTTAAAACTAACAGTGGAAAATACTATTTTATAGAATTTTTTCCCTTTTCTATCTTTTTACATTGAAACAAACAGTGTGATATTACACTTCATGCCTGTATTGGTTAGCTTTCAATAAGACTGAAATCATATAACAGGAAAAAATGATGGCCAAAGTTGTTGGTAATTATCATGTGCCTTCTCACATTCTCTCTCCTCCTTAACATGTGAGGCCCTTATACAAACCATGCAGAACCCCTTCCAATGCTTTCATTGGATTGGTATAGAGACTCCATACCACACACTCTCTCCTCTCCGTTCTCAACACGTGGGGCCCTTATACAAACCATGCAGAACCCCTTTCGATGCTCCATTGTGCTGGCATAGAGATTCCATACCACACTCTTTCTCCTCTCATCTGTCTCTTATACAAAGCCCTTGCTTGGTTTGGGGGATTAATTGATTAGACACCCGAGAACCACAATCTTTCCTAGGATAAACACTTCCAATGCTCTCATTGGGTTGGCATAGAGATTCAATACCACACTCTCTCTCCTCTTTCCCCCTAACATGTGGGGCCCTTATATAAACCATGTAGAACCCCTTCGATGCTCTCATTGGGTTGGCACAGAGATTCAATACCACACCGGCAGCATGGCGATCCCCATTCCTTGTATTATAATAAATTGTTATCTCATCACATTTATTATTTGAGTTGGAATTGATCGTTTCTTGGAGTTGTAGACTTACTATGGATATCTTTGGTTTATTAGGATGACTTTAGGAACACGTTGAGGGGGATTTAAATAAAGGGTGTAACCCTTTATGGGGACAAAGAGAAATTTGAATTTCATTGATCAGATTCTAACATAACTTCATAACTCATGAGAATAGGTAAACTCGATATCCAACATTCCAACTTCATCATCTAGGATTCACACACAGCCCAAGAACCAACAATGGCAGGAAAGTGGGGAGGGATTTCTTGTGGTACTAATGGGGAGCAACCAAAAGCCTCCCTTATTGACCACCATTGCCTAACAATCAAAAGACAGGTACAGTTCTCTAGCAAAAGGAAAGTGCTATATTGAGTGAGAGCACTAATAAGAGGCATTTGTTCGAGATATGATCCTCCAGTTTCACAATTGCATGATGAGTAGGGTTTTCTTCATGATCCATCATTTTGAGTTACCCTAGGTAGATATATAGTTTGTATAATGGTAATGTGTGATCTAGTGGTGTTATGGTTTTGGGTAGAAAAATAGTCTCTTTGTGAAAGTGGTGGTTATGGTAATGTGTCAATAACAAGAATTGAACTCTTGATTCGATAAAGAAGGGTGAAATAAATACGAAGATCGAGATTGAAAACCCTCCCCTCCTTCGTTATAGGAGCAAGCGTAGCTCCAAGATCTTACTTCACTCCAGGAACCTCTTTCTATTACAATCTATGGAACTAGATATGATAGTATACATAAACCAACCCCTGCTCTAACCGATGACAGGGTTGCCACTTATGAATCAGTGACAATTTAAGTTTGGAATCCATCCCTTCTTAACAAAATGGCTCACCATGCATGCATGTAATAGCAGATATCGGCCAAGAAGGAAAAATATTAGCCGTTTTGTACTTTGTTGTCTATGGTTTAGGATAAGGGTGGGTGGAAGGAGAGCCTTTTTAAAGCCATGTTTGGGATCTCTTCAGTTTCATCTATTTTGTTCGGATCCTACTTTTCTTCTGAACAAAGGGAAAGGTAAGGGTCTTTCTTTGTGGATCCCTCTTATTCCTGTTTAGTTCCCTTCATTTCATAAGTTCTTTTTATTTCTACATTTATTTATTACCCTCCCCCCTTCCCCCTTCCCACTTCCCACTTCCCCCTTCCCCCTTCCCCCTTCCCCCTTCCCTTTTTTTCTTCTGTTTCTTTCAGTTTCTTAGTGTTCACAAGATTCATTGAAAATGAACAAAATATGATAACGTCCCAACTTAGCTAACCTTAAGATTTGATTTAGGATGAGTTGAACGTCCCATCGCATTCCATTTATATCTTTTCCTTTTAGAAGGAAGAGGAAGAGTAAGAAGAAGAAAACCACAAGCTATGAAGCAAAAGATAACTATCAAAATCATGACCCATATAAATCCCAATGGTGTGCGGTGAAGGGGCGGTGGGAAGGGGTGGCCACTTGGGATTGCACTAAGAGAGCATATAAGCATGAGCATGATGATGAGGATGTAGGCAAAAGCTAGGGCAAAAGTGATGGTTGAAAGTTATAGGAAATCAACAAATCAGGTATTTGAGATTTTGCATATATATATATATATATATAAAGAGAGAGAGAGAGAGAGAGAGAGAGAGAGAGAGAGTCTATCAGCTGAGCTGACCACATAAAAGAGTCTTCAAAGTTGAATGATACATAGGAGTTGTTTGAGGAGGAGGATTTCTAGGCTTTAGGTTGGGCTGCGGCCGTTGCTCACATCATCCCATCCATATTTGTCCTTTCCTTTTTAATTTTTATTGTTATCCTTCTTTTTAAGTTGTCATTGCCAAGCATCTCCACTTGTATTTATACCTCATGTCTTCCAATTCTAATCATGCCTTGTGGGACCCTTTTGCTCTCTCTTTCAAACTTCCTGAAGACAACTCCTCCTCCCCCCATAGTATGCATTCGCAGATGGTTTTCTGGTTCTTCTCCCCATAGTTTTGCATGCACCTTTGCCACCCCTAAATTGTTTCTATGTCTCTTCTAGACTCACCTTTACCATGTTTGGTTGTCCAGAGATCTAAAGTTTTTAGAGGTAAAGCTTGGGGAGTGTGTTTTTAAGGAAAATTAATAATGGGTCACAAGAGTCACACCCATTCCAATGCATTTCATCCAGAAAATTCTTACATTTCTAGATGACCAAACATATAAAGCCCTGAGATTCATCCACCTCTCCTCTTCCATTTATTTTTTATTCTTAATTTCCTCCTAACAGCATTGTTGATCTTTGGAGAACTTTAGAGCAGCCTAAGAAGCGTGAATACTGGCCCAAGTTTAATAAATAGCCACATCAGGTCTTAGTCATTCTAAGTTTTTATTGACTCAATATATATTTTTTTTTTTTGATTCATGTAAAACTCATTAAGATCAATTTTTTTATTAGGCCATATATTATTCATAGACGATAAGTATAGTCTGCAATTAATCGATACGCTGAGAAAGAGCAATTTAGCGTACGAGGCTCCTACTATTTTAGGGTCTAGGAGGGGCAATGTGTAGCTTTATCCCCTATAGTGTTTTCAAGTCTATAATTTTATATTTATTTTTTTTTCTTCTCACCCATAAAATAATTATAAATTCAGCCCCACATTAAAAAAAAAAAAACCATCACTCTAACCAAGTTTGACCCATTTAGTTCACCAGATTTTGAAAAGAAGGAATCAACTTGAAAAACCTGAATTTTCAACTATGGCTTTATAAATTCCACCAACTAGTACACTCCCTGATGCTTTTACCTTTTGACTTGCATGTGGGCATCCAGCATGGAGGCATGCCTCATGCAAGGTTATACCTACATTGTTCCGGAGGATCAACTCGGTAAAGAATTTCCTTAACCTCTCCCCAAGTTCTGTTGTGATTAGAATTAAAGAAAAGTTTAAAACACCAATGCTTATTGGTGAGTATCATAGCCAAGACATGTGGCAATTGAAGGAAGAGACTTTGTCCTTTCTCCTCCTCCTTCACCTTTAGATACTGTATTATTTAATCAAATGAGAGGACAAAATAGCAATTAGATAATGGGATTCTGAGGCTGATGTGGACAAGATAAAGTTGTCAAAAAATTGTGATTTCCCCCATTGTGGCCTGTGGGATGGAGAGGATTCCCATAAGATGGACAGAGTGGAACACTGTGGTTCTTGTCTGTTAGCCCCCTAGATATTATTAATAACAATGGTTAAGGAAGAAAATAGCCTTTTAACTGAGATTGTAGGCTTTAGAGCCGGCAAAGTAGTAATCCAAAACCATTTTATCATCCAATCAACCATTATCATCTCTTACTCTATCCTCACTAACAACATCAAGCACGATAGAGAATTACTAGAAACAATGAGGAGACTTATATGGCTTTTCATCACATGGGACAAAGGAGAAAATGCAAAAGGAGAACATGACATTACCTAATTTGTCATTCCACTGCACATGTGTTCGCATATGCATGTGAAGTACGACCTCAATATTTTTCATGAGGGCAGAAAGGTCATATCATTGTCATCTATATCTGAGTACAGATTCTACACTTCTAAATGAAGTTGCTTTCCTTTTTCTTCAAATAAAAGGAAGGAGAAGATTTACCTTTGCCACTATACTCCTATACCCTATTGACACCATCTGAACTCATTGGTTCTCACTTGATAAGATGAGTAAGAAAACTTGATCATAGAATATATATATATATATGTTTCATTAATTTTCTTGTATTTTAATCATTAAAGAAAATATTGATAAAAACCAAAGATCCAATGCATTCATACCCAAATCCAAAAAGGTTTTCATAAAGTAATAAAGTGATGCCACTGATTGACATAAACCGGTTGGGCCATCAAATTTATGAAACATGAGTGGTGAAGAGGATCATTGGTGATTTGACCCTTTGATTGGATTAATATCCATCATAATTTTCATCCCCACCACTTGGGATGAGGTTGACAAATATTTTCTCAATAGAAGGTCAGATCAGATCCCATCCATAATTGAAGAGATTATTATGAGAAACTTGGGTCCAAAGGTTTAACATGGGATTGGAATCATTTGCCTCCATTAAGCAGTTAGGCTTAACCCCACCTCTTGTTTGACCCTTTGATTGGATTAATATCCATCATTAATTTTCATCCCCACCACTTGGGATGAGGTTGACAAATCTTTTCTCAATAGAAGGTCAGATCTCATCCATGATTGAAGAGATTATTATGAGAAACTTGGGTCCAAAGGTTTAACATGGGATTGGAATCATTTGCTTCCTTTAAGCAGTTAGGCTTAACCCCACCTCTTGTATGAGAATGATTGATAACTTAGTTCTTAAGCATCCAGGCACCAAACCAGTGCATGGTCATGACTCCTGAGTCCTGACTCATGACCCATGAGTGGATCAGCCATTCTCAGCCTGGAAGGGCTCTGGATCGGATCCTCTTAAATGCAGTAATTAATTAACACAGGTAGCACTGGCTATCACGAGAAAGGAAATGACTTACAGGGTGAAGTGCTTTAGCTGAGAACCCTTTTTGAGTTCTTGGCCCAACCATAAGACCACTAGGTCAATAGACAAGAGCAGAGCCTCCCCCTCGTAGTGCCATACTCTTAGTCCTACTAAAGTCCTAGACCTGAAAAGAACCCCTTTTTATATCCTCCTCTTAAAAAAACGTCTGCAACACTCCGAAGTTCTAACCCTTTGTCCTTCGACCAATTCTTTTCACCTTTTTATCTTTCTGGTAGTCAGTAGACAATCACTACTGGGTTTATCAGTTTATGTCCTTTTTTTTAGTCTCTCTTTTTAAACTTCGAAGGCAAAATGGTTAACAAATAACACTTTTGTGTGCATCATCACCCTCACAACCTGCCATTAAACTTCAGAGACTATAGTGTTTAAGGGGAAGAAACTTAAGCAGGAGCTAAAAACTGAAGTGCCCACTTCACTGGTTCTCTCATTTTCATGGTCGTTGCTTTGTTTCTAGCTCAACCAAATCATGGAAGAAACTGAAGACTCTAAATCTAGCAAAACCTGCAGTTCCGAGCCTTGGAGTTGCAGAGGGAGGACTCAACCTCATCAGCGTCGGCATCCACTTCCTCTGCTTCCTCATTCGTTTCATAACGTATTTGGTTACCATGACCACCGGTTCCAAAAGTCTCCAGCCCTTCTTCCTTTACCTCCTCCGATACATCTGCAACTACCTGTAATTTCACCTCCAATCCAAACCCAGAAGTTTAGATCAAAAACCCATATGCAGCACACTGCATGGAAGCAGAAAAAGCCTACCCGCACCAGCTCTGCGGATACCCAGGTCTCAGCATCTACTGTTTCACAAGGTAAGTATTCGTCTTCTATTCCTTCCCACCCTCTTGCTTCCTCTGTTCTTCAACATTTTTTAATTCCCTGTGACTGTTCATCTCAAGTTACTGGTATGAGTTTGTACATTAACGGTTACAGAACTAGAACTCTTTTTCAATGGAAAAAACACATGCCGGAATCTTCTGATGTTGGCACAAGAACTTAAACAGAAATGGAGATATCTTTTTTTTTTTTTTTTGGTTCATCACAAAATACTTCCTGAATAGTTCCTTGTGTTCTATATCCACGATAGGATCGACTCTCTCTGAAACGTTTCCTCTTTTTTTTTGGCTGGTTTAGCAGTAGAAGAGGGTCTTCAACAGAAACAAAGCATGCCAACCAGAGGAGAAGATAAAAGAGGAGAAACTGCTCAGCAGGCGCTCGTAGCACCGAAAAGACCAGACTCTGGTGGCATAGAAGGTTCTTTGATCCCCCTCCTTGCTAACCATTTTCTCGTCCAATTTGATTCCTCCCAAAAGATTTTCCATTATGATGTCGAGATCTCTCCACAACCTTCCAAGGAAGTCGCGAGGATGATCAAGCAGAAATTTGTACAGGACCACTCAGCTGCATTCTCCAATGTTCAAACAGCCTTTGATGGCAGAAAGAACCTCTATAGCCCTGTGGAATTCCAAAACGACAAGCTTGAATTCTACATTAGCCTCCCAATCCCCATGGCGAAATCCATTTGGCCGTCTCAGGGAACCAGTGATAGAACAGAGAACCACCATGAACTTAAACTTTTCAGAGTAAACATTAGGCTTGTTTCAAAGTTGGATGGGAGGGAATTGAGCTGCTACCTGAACAAGGAGGGTGATGACTGGGCTCCTCTTCCCCAGGAATATCTCCATTCATTGGATATTGTCCTCCGGCAGGGCCCAATTGAGAAATGCATACCAGTTGGTAGGTCCCTGTATTCAAGTTCAATGGGTGGAAGTAAAGATATTGGAGGAGGAGCAGTTGGGTTAAGAGGGTTCTTCCAGAGCCTTAGACCAACTCAACAGGGTCTGGCCCTCAATGTGGATTTCTCTGTGACAGCTTTTCATGAGAGTATTGGCATAATCCAGTATTTGCAGAAGCGGCTTGAGTCCCTAAAAGATCTTTCTCAGAGGAAAACTAGAGGTTTGGTGGGGGAAGAGAAAAAAGACGTAGAGAAGGCCTTGAAGAATATTAGAGTATTTGTATGCCATAGAGAAACTAATCAGAGGTATCGAGTGCATAGCTTAACTAACGAAGCAACCGAGAATCTCTGGTTTAAGGACAGGGGTGGGAAGGATTTGAGATTGGTTGATTACTTCAAGGATTACTACAACCTTGATATACAGTTTAGGAACTTGCCATGCTTGCAGATTAGCCGGAGCAAACCATGTTATCTCCCTATGGAGCTCTGTGTGGTGTGTGAAGGTCAGAAATATCTTGGGAAGCTCTCTGATGATCAGACAGCAAGAATCCTTAAGATGGGATGCCAGAGACCTAAGGAACGAAAAGCCATTATTGATGGAGTCATGGGAGGAACATTTGGACCAACAAGGTAACTAGACAAATTTCTCAAATGGGTTTTACCTAATTTTGATCTCTTTTTGGCCTAAATATTCCATGACTGTTCCTGTATGATCCCTCCCCCCTTTCCCAACTATAAAAGAATTCAATTCTCGTGATTTCTTAGGATCTACTGAGTTGCTGAATAACAAGCTTTCTTTTTTTATATTGACAGCAGTGAGCATGGAAGAGAATTCAAGCTCCATGTTTCAAGAGAAATGACCAGATTGAATGGCAGAGTACTTCAACCGCCCAAGCTGAAGCTTGGGGACAGTGGCAATGTAACAAATCTAGTTCCTTCCCGCCATGACAGGCAGTGGAACCTTCTTGATAGCCATGTCTTTGAAGGTACTCGAATAGAAAGGTGGGCATTAATAAGTTTCGGGGGCACTCCTGATCAGAGGTCTAATATTCCAAGATTCATAGACCAACTATCTCAAAGATGTGAGCAATTGGGTATCTTTCTTAATAAGAATACTCTTATTAGGCCCCAGTTTGAACCAATCCAAGTTCTCAACAATGTCGCTTTGTTGGAATCCAAGCTCAAAAAGATCCACAGAGCTTCATCAAGGAACCTCCAATTGCTAATATGTGTAATGGAGAGAAAGCACAAAGGGTATGCAGATTTGAAACGAATTGCTGAGACTGGTGTTGGGGTTGTGACTCAATGTTGCTTGTACCCTAATCTAGCTAAGCTGGGCTCCCAGTTTCTAGCAAACTTAGCTCTTAAAATCAATGCCAAGATTGGGGGCTGTACAGTGGCTTTATACAATTCATTACCTTCCCAAGTACCAAGGCTCTTTGAGGATGATGATCCTGCAATCTTCATGGGTGCTGATGTTACCCACCCACACCCACTTGATGATTCCAGCCCCTCCATTGCAGCAGTTGTGGGTACCATGAACTGGCCTGCGGCAAACAAGTACATATCAAGGATGAGATCACAAACCCATCGACAAGAAATCATTGAGGATCTTGGTGATATGGTGGCAGAATTACTGGAAGATTTCTACCAGGAAGTGAACAATAAGCTACCCAAGAGAATTATCTTCTTCAGAGATGGGGTGAGTGAGACCCAGTTCTACAAGGTTCTTCAAGAGGAGTTAAAGGCCATAAGAGTGGCTTGTTCTAGGTTCCCTAGTTACAAGCCTTCCATTACTTTCATGGTAGTTCAGAAGAGGCACCACACAAGGCTCTTCCCATACAAAAGTGACCCATCTTTAACTGGAGGCAACGTCTTGGATGAGAACATACCACCAGGGACTGTTGTGGATACCATTGTTACTCACCCAAGGGAGTTTGATTTCTACCTTTGTAGCCATTGGGGGGTGAAGGGTACAAGCAGGCCAACCCATTACCATGTCTTGTGGGATGAGAACAAGTTCACTTCTGATGAACTACAAAAGCTAGTTCATAATCTCTGCTACACTTTCGTAAGGTGCACCAAACCAGTTTCTCTGGTTCCTCCAGCTTATTATGCCCACCTTGCTGCCTACAGAGGTAGGCTTTACCTTGAGAGATCAGACTTACCATTATTTGCTAGAACCACTGCTGCACTCTCCAGATCTGCCCCTCCCAAGGCAACTCCTTTGCCAAAACTAAATGATAACCTTAGGAAGCTCATGTTCTACTGCTGATTTATACTTCTTTAGATATCATCCTGAGAGGCTCTTTGTTTCTGTTTTCTGAATACTTTTATAAATTAACAGTGAAGATTATACAGAATACTAAGTTCAGTGTTCATTTTCTTTTGTATATATGTATGGGAAAGAAATAGTGACTATAAGAGAGATTGTTGTGTTGTATTTCAACTCTTGACTACTTCTATTGTTGCATGGAGGAAATGTTAGGAAATAACAATGCCGTAGAACAGCAATTGACAAAAGAAAGATGAAAAAGAAATCACCCACACAAAACACACAGATTTACGTGGTTTATCCAAGATGGGTTGCATTCAAGCAATAACCAAAGCTTTCATTGTTTGGATGAAGAAATTACAAAACCCTAAATCTATCACCTCTGTTAAAATTACCTCAATATAAACAATTACCAAAAATGGGATCCCTTCCCTAATCCCTGGCCCCACTGTCCATCAATGCTGAGAAGAATCAACAATTACTTCTTAGATTAAATTGAGATCTAACTTCACCAACCAATGACAAAAGTTGCAAGCAAGAGATTAAGAGCACTGTCGTTTTTAATAATAGTCGGGCAAAAAAGCCTTAAACTAAGGTTCCTGACGTAGTAGCTTTTAGTAAATCGTACTGGGTTAGTGGAGGACGAAAAAGATCTTACAAGCAATAAAAAGTAGTTCAATATGAAAATCTATATAGTTCTGCAATTTAGAGGTCAATGAGTATTTGGGGAACATAAATCGATGGAGGAGGAGATCTCTTAGTCTGTGTAAAGAGGATCCGTTCATATTTCTTTTTAGTTGCAGTATTGCCCTTCCTTTCTCTCCAATCTCCATGCATGCAATCAGGGCAATTGGGCAAGGCAGGCAGGCTCGGCTGGCTAGCCTGGCTAGGCATTTTATAAAGTTAAAAACTTTTTCAGTCATTTAAAAGCCTATAGTGGTGAAACCCACTAGGCCACTAGTACAGTGTAGAGCTTGAAGAAGAGTGGAGAGTTTTTTTTTGGTAATGAGAAGAGTGGAGAGTAGTAACAACCCAGTATAGCTCTTACCTTTACCTCCAAGGCTGCAGGCCTGCAGACGGTGGAGTATGGACGGGGAAGAAAGTAAAGACAAAGGAGAGAAGTAGCAGTGTAGAGGGTACTGTAACGTAGGAGCCAGGAGGGAAGGAAACAAAAGTAAAGACTATAGAAAGGATGGGATTTGCAGAAAATGATACAGTAAAGCTGACTCTGGATTATCCCTTTTGTCTCTCTCTCTCTCTCCCTCTTTCTTTCTCTCTCTCTCTCTCTCTCTCTCTCTCTCCATAGCAACAGCGATAGACGATAATTACTTATCACTGTATGAAGCATTAAAGCACAGAATCTGGGCAGGGTCCAAGTACAGTGGGGGTTAGAGACAGAGTCACTCAGGACTGATTTTGGGTCCATCGGTTTCCAATCAAGGACCATCTCATTCTCAGGAATCAAATGGTTAGCCTTTGTCCTCTAATATGGGACCCACCCACGTGGCCATATATCCTTACATTTTATTCTTTCAAGGACTCGCTGTCTCTAGCCTGTACTGACTACTGTATGGACTGTAAATGCTCCAAAGACGCTTCATTATGCAATATGTACAAAAACTCACTCACTCTCTCTCTCTCTCTCTCTCTCTCTCTCTCTCTCTCTCTCTAAAATGCTCAGAGCATAGAAGAAAGAGGAGGGGGGGGGGGGGGGGGCGTCTCTCTCTCCCTCTACCTCTATCTCTACGTCTCTTGGTCTTTTTGTCTCGTTTTACTTCCATCTATTCTAACCACTTACCAATCTTTTTTCTCTTTTTGCGCTAAACTTTTTCTATACACTATAAGGGGTGCAAGTTCATAGTTAGTAAGTTCAGGATCGGTAACAAAATGAGATGGATACTTGTAGTAATTAAATGGATCAGATAGTAATAATATTCTTCAAAAATTCAATGTTATAAAATTTATATGGCAATGCTATGATACGTGTTTAATACGATTGCTCTATAAGTGAAAATATAGATATATATTTACCATGAAATATATATGTACTTCGGATTTTGAGTCAGAAAAAGAACTTAAAAAAACCTCTTTATGATTCGTTGAAATAAATATGAGGGCAAATAAGCATATAAGGACTATTCTTCTTTTTTTTAAATAAATAAACATTTTTTTAAAATAAAAAATGCTGGCAAAATCAGTAATATGAAAAAATTACTTGTTTAAATCATCATACCTTAATAAACATGTATTTTTTTTTCATATCCGAACACAAGACCCATCTCTCTGGGTCCTTTGATTTAGTTCTGTTTCGCTACATCAAAAGGAGGTGGTAATTCTCTACCTGATTTCTTGGCCCCTGGTGCTACAAAGCTCAGGCTTCATCATGTATGGTGGTTACATCCACCACCCTTTCTTGTAAATCCATACCATGTTGATGCCAGGAGGTTCTCTCAGGCATCTTTCTTTCAATAAAGTTTTGTTCTGACCAAAAAACAAAAAAAAAAATTATATATAAAAAATACAGATTTAGCAACTAAATGTTCGGTTACAATAAAAATACATATTTCATGCATATATTTACTAACTTATGGCCCGTCTGCCTGAATCAGCCCAAAATTCCCCCGGGAAACTCAGGGTTTAGATCAAGCTTTTTAGCCCATGGACTGAGCTAGGGATAGAGATATAAGAGTTGATGTTGCATCGGGCTTGTGGCCTTGCTCTGAGCCCATCCCAGCACTGCATATACATTCCAACAGTGGGAATTATTTCCCCCGCACTCCCATGGTACTTACACACACACACACACTCTCCCTCTCTCTCTCTTAACGCACAGTATCTGTTATCCCTAAAGCCGATATCGGATTGAAATAGATTGATATTAGATTGCTCATATCAGGCAGAAATACCTTTAATTTCCAAGAGAATAGATTTTTTAACTTTTTACCCTTGATCAGTACCGTACAACCAATATGTTATCAGCCAAATATTGAGTTCGTAGACCTGCCAAACCGATATGGATCACCCAATATAGACAATACTCATACTAAGAACCATGCTTTCTCTACTCCTGACATTTCCTATCATTCCTAACCTTGAGTGCCCAATATCAATTCATTCATGCTAATTGGCGTCGCATGAGAGATCCCCCCCCTTCCCACCACAGGTAGTGCGAGGATTGAGGAACCCTTGTCCACATTATATTATATAAATATGTTGGGAGAAAAAACTCAACTTGTCTAGCGTTTCCCTCACCCAGACACAACAGGGTATGAAAAGACAGCTGCTCCGTGCATTGGATGATTTCATACCCAACTGTGTCTGATCATAGAGCATTTGGGCAGGCAGCATTCTCTTGCTCAAATATGTAATAACCCATCAGCTAAATTAAGGATATGTTTCATTTATTCTTCGTTGCTCAAATATTTAATAACCCAAATACATGTCCAATTCTGTATCCTTGAACCGTGATCCTGACTGTTCAATGTGTACATATCATTGAAAGTGTCGGAATTAGTGTTCAAAGCTGCAGATCGTTTACTTCCCTCTTCCAATTAATTAGAGGTGGGCAAACAATATCACGTCACTGTATCTGAACAGATTTCCACAACAATTAAAGGTATAATTGGAGTGTCCCTTTTCCTGGAGCTTATGTATCAACATTAAGCGAAGTCAGCTGACATATACATATGAATGTGGGGAACCCCCTTCTAAAGAGTAAAAAAATTTCAGAAGCAACACTGAAGATATCAGTAAGATCTATCTGCTGAAAGTTCAAGCAACTCTCGAATACCTTCGTAAACCTGCAGTATCACCATGGCAATCAATTCATCAAGCACAGTTTTTTCTTTTTCTTTTTTTTTGGGGGGGGGGTGTTGTAGGGATGGGGAGGGGAGATGTAAGAACAATCCTCCAATGGGTTTCCAGACTGGATTTCAAGGGCATATGCTAGAGGGTACGGCTTTATCTCACTAGGCCTTTAACTCACTTCCCTATGTAAGAAGTCAGGAACCATAACATTGGGCTGAAGCTCAACTATGGCAGTTTAAGAGTTATCTTCGGTAGTTGATGGCCCTAAACTCAACTAGGAGATGTTGACTTCACAAATGAACTCCCATAAATATTCCACCAAATATGATCCTCTGATGAAACTCCATACTTCCCAATTTTAATTTCCTGGGAAGCAAGGAAAATTAGAGCAGTAATAGATAACTTCCTCATCCAATAAGAGAACACCCTAGTATGTTTCTGCCACTTCTTAGAGCCTTTTTTTTTTGTTTTTTTGGTAAATGCCACTTCTTAGAGCTACAAACTATAGATATTGGGCAGAAGCACCTGAACTACTTCATGATTCTAAGCATGTCATGTGAAATAAGAAACAAAATGCAATCATTACTGACTCAGGCATACCAACTTGATTTGGGCTTTGATTGATGCAATTAGTTGCGTATACTCCTCAATCTGCCTGCATAATACATGATTAGTCAGAAAGATTTCAGCATATCAATTAGATTATGCATACCAAAGAGAGGAGGGTGGGGGTGGAGAGAGAGAGAGGAAGGAGTAACATTTTTCATATGCAGTAAAGGAACTGAAGGTGGGGACCATTAATGTATTGTATTTAGTTTGTTCTAAACTATCAGTCTATGTTAGTGTCAAACTAAAGTATCAATATCAGTTTGATACAGGAACAGGAACACTGCACAAGGTGTCCATTCAAGCAACCGAATAGCTACATTCATTAGTAAAAATGTCAATAACAATCCCCCCCCCCACCACAAACAAAATGGAATTCCATTTTTTTTTTTTTGGGGGGGGGGGGGAGGGGAGGGTTGGGTTTTTGGGTGGGGAGAAGCCTGTCATCAAAATTTACTGTTCTTAGAAGTGAACATATAATCTTAAATGCAGATAACTTGCTCGGGGTGCATAGCCACTTAGAGAAACTCAGTGGCAACAGGGAAGCATACCCATGGTGAGGTGTCGAGCTACATCCAAGATGTTGAATCATTGTACTGAGCATAGTTTCAAACTGGCGTGGAATTGTTTTTCCAGAAATTTGGATTGGTTCAGAAGTTCCAATGAAATGCTAGGGAGCAAATAAATCGATTAACATCCTATAATTTTATATCCTTTCTTTCCTATTTCTCCTTAGCTTTCTACCGCTCAATAGGTATGACCAAACATGAGGATCAATAAATAAACAAATAAGTTGTAACATTTATATTTTTATTATCTCCCTTATTTCCTATTTCTCCTATCTTCATATGGACTACAGCTTGCATCCCTTTATCATCTCCCTAACTGTTTCCCAATTAACCATTCTTCCCTTATTTATTGGCATTTAAATTCCTATTCCATACACCTTTCATTACTGTCACCCTCTTGGTAACACCTCAAGATCTTAAAGATGAGAAGGGTACTTCAACCAGTCTCATTATTTTCATTCCTTTTGTTAATTTCTGGCACATTTTCTAGGTTGATTTCCAATTTCTCTGTATAAAGATTTCAACATCAATAATTTGTTCAACATAACTAAAATGGAAATGTGCATACCTATCTAATCTTTCTTCCTTTTTTGATATGAACTCCAAAGCTTCAGACCAGGTAAACTCTACATGAAAGCCCAGTCCAATGTCCACAAATATGTGCTGTGTATCTGGCCTGCGGCGACACAGAAGGCAAAAGAATATATAATAGCAGAGCAGCTAGGTTTGCCACCTGAACTCACTTGGAGAAACACCAATCACACAGCTCAAAGCCTCTACTCAATGACCAGTATAACCAGCAAATTAAATTATAAATGGTCCTAAATTCAATATACTTGTCATAAATAAGACTTTGTAAAACAGATATCAGCCACATGCTAGAGTGTGTCTGTGCATGCATGTGCCTTTTTTAATTTCATTTATATTATGATAAGTAACAGTCAAAGACAATAGAAATACAATGTAGTAATACAACACCACCACCACCTGTAGAAGGGGTATGGCAATGATGACTTGATTAAGATACTAATACATTAAGACCCACCCCACATCTCAACCGAACCATCATGAAAACAGAAAGCTTGGGTTATACATGTTGTGTATGCAGGTACTCTTCTTGCATTTTTCTCTTTCAGGGAGGGGGTTTTGGGGGACGGGTAATACTTGCATATCAGCATCAGCATGCATAACTAACTGCATGAATACTCTAGTTAAACAGCAGCCAGATGCTCAGAAAGAGGAGTTTCAAAGACATACACATCAGCTTGCATATACACCTCAGAACCAAGGTTGACCAAAGTACGGAGGCTAGTCACATCATTCTTCTCCAGATTCTCTATATTCCTTTTTAGGTCCAAGCTAGTAGAGTGTGAAATTAAGTCAAAACAACAACAAAGATGTATAATAGGGATCCATTATTCTCAAACGCCTCCACCATGAGCTCATCAGGAAAGCTTCGTTGATAACAACAAAGATTTCAATACATGTAAAGAACCATTTGAGATCACTAGCATTAAAATATTTTGTTAATTAAGAGGTAAGCAAGTTCAGCCAATGAAATCTGAAGAGAATAATAAAAGAAAATATCTGAGAGGATACAAAATTTTCTGTTGTTCAAAAACCTTGTCCCTGCAAAATAAGACCAGTAAGTTAGACAGTCTGTTAACCACCACCTTATATTTACATTACAGTAACCAAAGATAAATTCATAAATTACATTGGAAAAAAAAAAAGGTGCCCAACGTGAAGGACCTGTCACGAGGGACCTCATGTGCGCTCAAATTAGAAGAAGTTGCTCAGAGGATAATAGTTTCCCCCATGATATAGTGTTTAGGACCTTTTTCCTGGGGCATCTGGACCAGATTTCATAACATTGTCGCTACTGTCAGTTTGGTAAAAACAAATTAAACAAATTCTGTATTTATCAGTTTGGTATAACCGAGATTAAGCCCCAAGTGAGTTTCAAAATCTTAAAACAAATAAAATTTTCCTACATTTTTTCCCATTGGCCATTCAATATTTCATCATACATCCAGATCATCTGATCAGTCTGTCGTTCAGTTATATGCTCCCCGCCACATCACCATAAATTAAATATCAGTTAAGGTGGTTAGATATATGTCCAGTCAAAGGCTGACAAGTGATCATGGAACTGAAATGAGTGCATATAGCTGATAGACCCTCACTTAACGGGGTTAAAAGAAGACTAGCTGGACAGAAACACATGAAAATAATATACCGTTCAGCAATGGCACGGACAAGATCTGGCTTCAAGCGGCAGTCGATGAATTCCTCGAATCTCTGTACCTTATTCTCCCGGATCTCATCCATAGTAATCCTGTGGTATGGTGAATATTCAATAAGAATCTGACCCAATTCAATGCGTCATATGTAGAATGTGATGATATATCAAACCTGTAAATCAGCACCTGCAAGAGAAAGATGAGAAAGAAGAGATCAGAGAAGACAATATGATGGAGGAAGGAGAGAGGGAGCTAGAACCACGATAGATTCAGAATGTGTGTATCATGGTCTAGCCTCACCAATTGGAAATAACCCAAAATAAAGCTTATGTAGGGTGGATCATGGACAAGTGAAAAGTGTTTCCTTGAATTTGATCGTTTCTACCAAATTGTTATTGATGAAAATGTCAACAATGAGATAGCTGAATCAAAGCATGAAGACATCGTTGATGTCTTTCTCAATGACATAACAAGGGTTTTTACCTACCAAAAACCAAACATTTGCATGGTATATTTTTATGGCAGTACTTGTCTATTTATACGGCTTGAGTCATACATTGAATCTGAATTTCCCTGGTTGTGTGGAATAATTAGTTTCTCAACTATTATGAGTAAAAAACTGCTGTGATATTGCTGCTTTGATAAAATTAGTAATGATGAATGAAGCATGGTTATTGCTTCTGGTTTGGTGTTATAGCGTAGGTACCTTGAAGGCAAAGCTTACAAAACCTCTGTATCTGTGATTTATGGAGCTATTCTAAAGTGAATCTACTAGAACCTAACTTTGTTTTTTTACTTGTCTTCTGCTCTTTTTCTTAGTTTATTTGTTGAATGCATTGAATACATAAATTCATCTCCTAAACCCTGGCCCCTGTTGTGGTTCCTGAAACTCCATAACTCTCTGTCTCTCACCCGTGATCATATCAAAGCAATCCTCATGTAATTGCTTTGTTTAACAGTGACGGAAAAAAAATCTACAGAAAGGAGAGCGAGAGGGAGAGAGAGAGAGATGGATCTACTGCAATCAGAAAGTACTTACAGAGAAGAGTAGAATCGCTGGCTCAATGGAGAAGGAGAAGAAGGGAGATACTGCTCTGCCACAGCTGTAATCACTCTCGATTTCAATACTTCATGAGAAGAGAAACGGAGAAGACGAAGGGAGCAGGGGGTTTTAACTATGGCGATCACGGGCTTTTATGCAAAGAGATTAAGGTCACTGTCGCCGGCCGCTGAGAACGGAGATGGGGAAGAATAATGCTAGGGTCTCGCGGAGTACTCAACCTCTCTGATTAGCTTTTCTTAAACGAAGGGGAGAAGAGGGGGTTAAGGGATTTAGGGGTTTTCTCGAATGAAGGGAAGAAGGGTCGGGTTATTTGGTTTTGTTTTAATTTGTTTTTTATTTAATATAAACATATTATATACGCTAAGGGTATTTTTAAAATCCATAAATAAATCCATATATATAAAATTATAGAGTAGAAGATGTTTTCAAAAAAAAAAAATGGTAAATTGTTTTCAACTATAAATTATGCCAAGAACCCTAGAATAGGTCATTTGATTTTTTTTTGTCTCATAGAACGCCATTTGATCCGAAATCTACCAATTAGAGAAATCTTTGGCAAAGATATTTTGATTTAAAATGATAGAAATTGGGATTTGCTCCAATTGATTTCGAGGCAAATTGATCAATTCTCAATTCTCAATTCAATTCAATGATTTTTGAAACCCTGATTCTAATGCCCTTAAATTAAATGATTGAAACACTCTCACTAATGAGAATTTTAATGTTTTGAACTTAAATGATTGAAATGCCTTCTCGTCTCACAAGGCAAGATATTAAGTTTTATTTCTTCACTTTCTCAGAAGGGGTTTTTTTTTTTTCAAATGCATATCAAAAGGCCTAAATCAGAAGAGGAATATAGTTTTCACAGCATAAGAGAGAAAGACACCAATGAGGACTAGGAACGGTTTTATAAATAAAGGATAAAGAGGTCATTTCATGTGAAATATATAGAGAGAGATAGGGGGTTTTAAGCATACCTCTTAGAAAATCTATATCCTTGAGATAATTTAGAAAGAGGAAAGGTGTACATGCAGCCAATGTCTCTCCCATGTCATACTTAGGGTGGAGAGAAGTATGGTATCATCTGCTGGGATCCATATGATCAAGGTAGGAGAAAAAAAAAAAAAAACCAAGTTAGCATGATGATACACAAATGGCGTGGGAAACTTCTCTTGAAAAAATAATGGCCTCAAAAAATATTTGCTACATGGTTATTTGGGATTCAAATTTCCTTAGTGGGCACACATGATTTTGCATGGGGATAGGTCTACTATCGAATCCATCTGATAGTTAGTAGTCTAGAGAATTGTTTGAAATAGGCACATGTCAAATTTGATATTCAAATTTAATCATATATCCTACCTTGTATGCACATGCATGTTTCATACATTCTCATGTTGGCCTTAACTTTTTTGAGTGCTTCTTTTGTCGTGTAGCTAGGCTCATATTATTTGAAATTTGATATATAACTAAAGGAACTTGGGGTCTTCTTGTCTACAAAATTATTAGCATCATCCTGAGGTTTTCAATTTCAAACCGGCAATAGTAGGCCCGATTGACCCCAACCAATCAAGCCCGAAACCAATACAACCAATTGAATAAATGTGCTTGGCTCAAGCCCAACCCAATTACAAATAGTTGTTCCCAGTATAAGGGCCTTACTTGCCGGTCACCCAACAGAGATCGTCCGATTATGAGCCTGACCCTTTATCCCGACCTCTAATCTATTTGAAATTCTTATTCTACTCTGAACCATAAAGAGTAATGAGGATTTCAACTAATGAGGTTTTTCAGATATCCAAATTTTAATAGAAAAGTTGCAATTTGATGTTTCTAATCAAATAAAAATCCTTAGCTTCATCTAATCTACCATGTGACAGATCTAAGTGCCCGTCAAAAGATTTCATCTTGAAAGGGACTTTAAGAAATCCAAGTCCAAAGAGTTAGATAAAAATCTGAAATTTCTTAGAATACACTCAATTTTGGTTTCACAAAAAATTTTAAGAAAATGAAAGAAAAGGGTGTCTACAAATGAAAGGGAAGATGGCGAAGGGTTTCAAACCACTGTTTGATAACGTTTATGTTGTTTCTGTGTCTAGAAACAACCAAAACGACTTTTCACATTTCTGAAAACAAAAACATATTTTTTTGTGTTTGATAAACCTATTTCTCAAAACGTTTTTTACAGACGTAATACCACAAAAAAACCTAATAGTATCATCGGATGCCCAAAAGGGAAAGAGAGTTTGGTTGGTTATTTTTAGGTTTAAATAATTGAGAGATTTATAGGGCACAACGGCCTTTTTTTTTTTCTCTCTCTCTCAAATTCGTTTTTAGAAACTACAAAACAAGTCCGACTTGTTTCGTCAAAGTCGTTTCAAGAATTGTAAATAAGCATAAATTTTTATTTATGTTTCTAGAAACGGGTGAAACACAATAACTTGATCAAACGTTTTTTATGTTGTTTCTCCATTTCTGGGAACAAAAAAACATATCAATGATAGAAACGAAACGTTATCAAATGGTGCCTAAAATTATTAATTGATCCTATTGGTTTGGTTTCTATTCGAATTGCATACCCAAAAGAAAAACTTATTAATTAATAGCGCAAACTGAGACCAACTAAAATTTGAATTTTACTTATGCCCAAATCGCAAGTCACAACATGTGTGGGAGGCTAGACCAATGGGCTTGAGAGTTGAGTGCTTGCATTTTACATATGTTGAAGAATTTATAATGTATTTTTTTAACTCATGTAACCTAGCAAGGAGGGATTTAAAACTCTTTTTTAACACATTTATCATAACTTACTATTTCTTGTGGATACATAGGAATACGGTTACCTTAGGATTTAAATCCCCAAACCCAGCTTCCATTTTGAAACAGGTAAATTTCTGGGTTACTAGAACAAATGGGTCAGTGTTTCATGATATGCAAGTCAGGGTATTGGAACCTATAGCTCCCCCATTGGTACTAGGTTTCACTTCTCTCTTAATACTCTTGTGGTATCTGCAATATCTAATAAATATAATCATATATCCGGCTGGGCTACCGCTCTCTTTTCTAAAGATAAATGCTTATTTTCTCTTCCCAATTATGTCATAAAAAGAGAGGCTATCGATGCAGCTGCACAGGGACTTTTGATGGGACTACAGGAAATAGTCGAGGCAAGATGGGAGGTGCAGGTTAATTGGAGTGATTTGGATGGACCAGAACGCTTATTCATTAATGCATTCTCACAATTTTTTGGTTTGGCCCTGGGCAACCCTTTATCTTAGACTTGAATTGGAACATTGGCTTCTAAAACCCATTTTTTGTGAAACATGTAGCCTATAGGGCTCTGTTAGGAAAAACTAGGCTTCATAACATTTTATAATATGTCTGTTTTCTTTGTTTGTTTTACGAATAAGAAAAAAAAATCTGAAACCAGGCCAATAAACCAATTGGTCCATCGGTTTTCCTGGGTTTGAGCTATCATTTTGGCCTGATAGTGTCCATTGGGACGGTTATGAAATCCACTGATTCTGTCACCAAATGTAAGCTTGAAGAGAATGTTAAGATCATCTATCCATCCATAACATATAATCAATGCTAACATATCGAATAGAATTTTCATATAATAGAAGTTAATTGGGTTCAATAGTAAGGTATGAATGTTGCAATCTGGTGGTTAAACAATCGAAACAATCTCTTGACATTCTCAGGGTGATACTACGTAGTTTTGGCCCCATAATCTTCGCACATGCAGGAACCTTGTGCACGGAGTACACCGTTTTTTTTAGCAGTTAAGTGGGTAATTAGATTTACAAAAAACAATTTCCATCAATTTTCTTTATAATCTCTTAAGTTTAATTATGCTAATGCTTAGCAAACAGTCCTCACGTAGACAACTGAGTTATTCAATTGGTTAAGTGCAGCAAGTCTGGGCTTTGGTCTCAAGTTTGACTCCCCCAACCCCCAAAAAAAAAAATTACAGAACTAATTGCTACTGTCGCCCTCTTTGGATCCCACCCGTAACCCTGATTGCCTTCTTGGGATGTTATCCTAATCACCTATGGAGTATGGATCCTGATAAGAAATGATAAAAATTAAAAATAAATAAATAAATAAATAAAAGCACACATTCCTCACATTTACATGCTAAGCTTCAAAGAATAATAGATTATGAGGATGAAGGAAAGCAATATAATCTCCCCTTCCAAGCTTGGATCTGGTTCCTCTGACCATCTGACTTGGACTAACTTGAACTGGTCAGTTGTTGGGCTTTCCTATTCCAACTTCCTCCTTCCTCATGCATCTAAATATTCCATATGAATTTTTTTTTTTAAATAATAATTATTAATTAATATTATCTTGATGGGAATGTACATTCCAAATTCAAAGTTCAAAATGAAGAATCAGTCAGGGTCACACAGAATGAGGGCTTAATATAAAATGGTTACTCTCATCTCAAAAGACAACAACAGGAAGGACAAGAAATGTGATCAAACAAATTGACACTTAACCAAACTAAATTAGGCATTGACATTCCTTAAAACCCAATTAAATCACCACCAATGCAGAACTGATGATCTAACAGAAGCTTAAATATCCACCTACTCATGTTAAGGACGCAGCGACTTCCCTCTCTTAAGCCCTACCCCCAACCACATGGTCCCCCATTAACAAAAAAACTCAAAGAAAGATGGACTAGAGATTGCAGTCACTATTATGATTCCAATGGATCAAGTTAGACAACCTGGTTTATCATCATTAATTAATGGACCTGGTTTTCTTATAAAGACAAGGAAAGAATTTTCTTAATGAGTATGTTTGGCGAGTTAAATGAAATGAAATTTTATCGACAAGTAATAAACCTTAAGGTCCCTTATTCACATGTCAAATCTTAGATCAATTTAAGGTTATTTAATGACGAAACAAATAATTAAAAGTTCTGAAACTATTGAGAAGGTACACAGAACTATATTATTACGGGTGCATGGATATACTGTTGGTGTATGATGTCTTGTATTCCGTCGCAGTCTAATCCAGGGAGTACTGGTGCAGCACCTAGACAAGATTAGGGTTTTTTCGCTATATATTTGTAGTGAGGGTTTCTTTCTCTGTAATGCAAACAATACTGAGAGGTGTAAGGACGAGCGTTGTAACCCTATTCTCCATTGATAGTGAAGCAGGATCTCATCTCACCGGAGACGTAGGCAACCTTGCCGAACCTCGTAAAATCCGTGTGCATTGTTTATTTTGTTTTTCCATTATCTTCTGCATCGTTTTAGGGTTGCGTTTCCACATATACAATGGAGAGTATCACATTAAATTATGTCAACCCCTCCCCCCACCCCCAAAAGAAAAAAAAAATGCATGAGAATAGGCAGGCACTAATTATGAATTATATGATTGACTCCGGTTATTGTAACCTATTTTGGAATTAGTCTTTTTTATTTTTGGCCATTTTCCCCTTTCCTTTAAACTTACCTCTCAGTTTTTTGGTTCAATTCAAGATATCTATAAACCGAAACCAAATAATGTTTATAACTTCCAAACTGATTTGAATTGGTTTATTTTATTCGATTTCATTCGATTCATAAATAGTGTCAATAATTTACTTTAAATGGGAAAAAACAAATCTGTCAAAATAATTAAAATTGGGAAGATTTTTTTTTTTTTTTTTTTTTATAGAATTGAAAAGAAATTACAACGCTCAGAAGATCTCGTCATATATGTCAAATTTAATACCTTTTATTCTATTTTACACAACTTTAAAAAAAAAAAAGTCATATAAGGTAATTTCACACAACCCTACAAAGACACATGATTGAAGCATTTAATATTATTTAAGTTTGATTTGAATCAGTTTATACATATACACTTCATATACACTTTTACTTGCTACAATTCCATTCAACTAACAGCAAGCCAAATAAATTTCATTTGAAACCTGAATCAAACTGACTTTTTCAATTCTATTTTAAAACGTCAGTTTCAGTTTCAATTTTCAATTTTCAATTCTAATTTTAAATTGACACTCTTATTCATAGCAACATCTACAAGTCTTTTAATTTACCCGGGTGGTAGACACAAGGAAACGCTAGATGGTTACCCCGATGGAGTGGCCTAGGCCTTTCTCTCTAGATCAAGTCCTCCCCTTACATTTGCAGAGCCAATTTCACCTCTTTGGGTCCCACCCCAAATCAGGATGCCATCTTATTGGCCTATGGAGCCTCATAAGGAATGAAATAAATAGATAAATGAGAACACCCCTAGATTCGGGCTGATTCGAAAAGGATGGATGCAATCTGATTCAGTGTTTTTAGACCTGCGCAACACCCTCACGATCCTCGTGGAGGGCCCACCATACTTGGTATATATATATATATATATATTTATATATATATTAGAAAAAACTTCTATCTAGAACGAGAGTTTGGGAGAAGTAGAGGGCCCACCAATGATTGCATTTATCAAGTATGATATCTCATGAAGGGCATCATCATCAGCTATACCCATCAAATGGTTGAGAGAGATGATGGCAATATGATCCATATCCATAAGATCAATTAACAATTAATATTTAATAGAATGTGGGTAGCCCATTAATAAATGCCCTTAAGATTATATCCACAAAGGAATGTAATTAAATACTAATTAGCGAATTACCCAAATAAACCCTTTTCCATTTAAGGATTTCTTTATAACTTTATCGTGTAAGCTAAGTTTCACCCACCATATATTTTATTCAGTTTTGAATTGATTGTACTGGTTGGAGTATATCAAAAGCTATCCAAAACAGAGCCCTCTTGGCTCTAACACAAAGCCAGTAGCTTTGCCTTCAAAAAACAAAAATGAAAAGGTTAGTTGATCCGTAATTAAACTATATGGGTATTAAACGAATTAGAAGCATCACTATATGGATCTTAAGATTTTGAATGTCACTTCCTTATTGGGTCTCATTATTTATTTAGTTTTTGACTAAATCAACAAGAAATCTTTTTCATTCTAGAAATTTAACTAAACAATCCCCACATGTCTCTCTCTCTCTCTCTAGTCAAAGATTAAATTTTTTTATTTTATTTATTAAAAAATATTTATTGAATGATTACATAAGTTAAATAATATTGCATGAGTCTTCTGCAATTATTATAACACATTGCAATAACAAAGAAAAGAAGAGTCAGGTAGCCATGCTTTTCACCCTCTTTAACTGTAAGCCTCTTAAAATAAATAGAGATCAAAGCAATTTCTCTTCTTGAACTCAAACAAACAACTCCACCTTAGCAGTCGTGTAGTTGTGCAGTTGTGTCAGTTTAGTTGTTGGCCAATCTATTCAACTAGAACACCAAACCACCACCATCTTCGAGAGAGAAACAGAGTATTATCCATTGAAGAACTTCCTTCTTATAGGGGAAGGAGAAAAAAATACTGATACAGATCTCCTTCTGAATCATCTATACCAAACCCATCTCAATTTCAATGAAAGAGAGACAATCAGTTCCAATGGAGAGAACCAGCAAGATCATCAGGAGATCAATCTACACCTTCCTGAAGAACTACCACTACTTTACCTCAACAGCTGCAATTCTTGCATTCCCTGCTTCTGTTTCAATTCTTCTCTCAGAGTCACTTGTTCCATGCTTGTTACCTCTCCTTTCAGTGATTCATGTTCGTCTTCAAACACTCTTTGATGCAGCTGGGTTCCCACCCTCATCACAGTTCTTTTCTTTTCTCAATTTGAAGTTATCTCAAACCATTTCTTCCTCAATTTTATCTATCCCTTTCACCCTTTCCTTTCTCCTACTAGCAAAAGCCTGTGTAATTCATGCTCTCCATCACCACAAGCAGAAACCCTCTCTTCAACCTTCCTTTTCTTCTTCCCTATCCCTTTATGCTCCCCTCCTCGTTACCCACCTCTGCAACTCATTTGTTATCATCTCAGCAAACGCAGCTACCTTCTCTCTGCTCTTCCTTGCCTTTAATATCCTTGATGCCTCTGGCTTCTCTTCACCCACTACAGTTCTTATCATCTCAGCCGCTGCTGCCATCGTTTACTCTGTCATACTTGCTAATGCCCTTATTGTCTGCAACTTATCCTTGGTCATAGCAGGGACGGAGAACTGCAGTGGGTTTCTAGCAATCCTCAAGGCCTGCGTGCTTATCAGAGGCAGGGCCTCAACCGCACTCTCTCTGGCTCTCCCCGTCAATCTGGGTCTGGCTTTAGTGGAAGCCCTGTTTCAGTATCGTATAGTAAGAGTAGTTAATCATTCTGACAGGCTCAGCTCCTCCATAGTCTTGGAAGGAATGTTTATTGCATACTTGTACTCCCTCTTCATTCTCCTTGACACCATTGCAAGCTGCATATTATTCAAGAGTTTAAAATCAAGTTCTCCAATGGATCCCGAGAGAAGATATGTGTACCCTGAACAGAAAATTGGGGAAGAAGAAGATGACACTTATACATACTCGAAGGATTTGCAGGAAATAGCATAATATGATGGTTTTGTTGTACAGAAGCTGCTTCAAATAAGCTTAGGATTTCATGCTCGAGATTCGCGGATCAAATTCTGAGCCAAAAACAAGATCAATTATTGGTTTAGCTCAAAGCAGAGCCAGAAAGAGAAAGGAGGCAATTTAGCCCCCAAACTCACTTTTCTGCTTCATTGAGTTCAATATCGATTCGGTTGGTCTTGTAGATGAACAAATATGTTTACAGTTTCATTTTTCGTTTGCAAAAGCTTTTTCATTTCATTCCATTGGTTTCACATCCTGTGTATGAAACACATTTCAGGAGCCTATATTGTAAAAAGGGCAAGAATGCCCAAGACAGATTAATTAAACAATCATTATTAAGCAATTGAGCACTGAGATTTATTTGAATGTAAAAAGCATTCATTCGTACAGTTTCAGAATTACTTGTAAAGATTTGCAATTTCTATTTGAGTAATTCCATTTTAAGCAGAAACCCACTCAAAAGAGCAAAGGAGTAGTGGCAACGCAACACCCAAGATTCTCTTTAGTCTAGATGGCAAGAACCAGGTACCAGATATCCCCCAACAAAGTTCAAGGAGCTCAAGCCATTCTCTACAAATGCAGAGTATACTCTCATTCATTGTACCTCTGCTGTCTCCTCTCTCCTCAATGAAAGGAGACAAGTTGACCCCAATAATCATTTCTAGTAGGCAGAGCTGAGACTAGTAATTGTTCCCAGACAAACTGAACCCTTGATCATGAATAAAAGAATATCAAGCCAAAAAGACATCATAATTCTGTTAGTTTCAGAGATTTCTGCTGTTTGCTTGACTTGGTGAATATGATGCCTTCAATTTAACTGCCTTCTCTTCATGTCTGGAGCTGAAGAGGAGATTACTCCAGTTTGTTGACCTTTGGACCACTCTGGAGGGAACCCGGTCACTATCTTCACCACCTGACGCTTCATAGCCATCACTAGTAGACCTTGACAATGGAATTCCCTTAAGAGCAGCCGAGAAAGCAGAAGGATTGGCTGTAAGCCCTCGTCCCTCTTCTGCTCCGGATGAGGAGACACGGAATGGGTGAAGATCTGGTGAATCTAGACTACTCTCAGGAGAAGAAGCAATAACCCCACCCAAGGCTGACATGGCTCGGCTCGTGCGAAATGCACTCCGTGCCTCCTGCTGCAAAGGAGCCAAACTAGTGGACGTGTCTGCCACTGGATCAATGAGATTGCTGTTCGTATCCTTGGCTGATATCTTGCCGAGTGGCTCAAGAGGAAGGTCTGCTGGGAGCCGGACCCGCTTACTAGCTCGCCTCCGATTCTCAGACCTTTGGAACATCCGGCCGCTGTTGCTGCCAAAGCTTCTGTCTGTTTCTAAACCTAGTGGGGCTTCCCTTCTCATCACAGGCTGCAAGATTCTAGACTTCTTCCTTGCCTGTGCAGCAACCCTTGAGACTTCTTCTGGATTCAACCGCGCCAATGCCCAAGGACTTAACTTTACAGGCCCGGCATTCTTTTTCCTGCTTGATTCATCTGCCACAATCCTCTTCCCTGACGAGCTAACAGACATGCCAGTGTCTGGAGGAACAACATCAAACTGGAAAGCCAAAAATGTCAGAATCTCTGGGTAAGGAACAAACAAACAAACAATTTGAGCCTCATCATTTACAGAAATTTATACCAAACAAAAATAGCCTTCGTGCAGCATCATCTAAAAGAAGGTTAGGAGAAGCTCAGTCCAGGGCAACTGGACCAGTAAACATTTCTTGAGCATCTATAGCATGCCATGTCTCAAATGTTCAATCGATCAGGAGCTACGTGAGCCAGTGCCATCATAAAGATTATATAAAATAGAAATAACTAAGAAAATATTATTTTTAACCATCTGTCGTAAGTGTTACTTCTTCAAACTTGTAGAAACTAAATTTGAAAGTTTTTTTTTTCGAATGTAACTTCTTCAAAATTTTAGGAACTAAATTTGAAAGTTCTTTTACCATTTAAATGAATAGCAAAACAGGATACATTCTAACCATTCATTCATGCTGAATTTTGTTCAATCTGATATTTTAGAAGGGGCCACTCATCATTTGTTCCTGATTCTCTAGCCATTGCATACGTGGCAAGTTATTACAGCCCCAGACCAGTAGAATGGTCCAAGTACCCAGACTGGAAACTTTGCCAACTTCAAAATATGGATTCTCATGCCTTAATTTGTACTCAAGTTACCACAAGAAAAGTGATTTTAAAACCTACCTGATCTTCAAGAAATAAGCGTGGGGGAGTGCACCATGCACCTCGGTGGAAAGTATTGAAGGAGCTTGCACTACTAAGCCCAGTAAGGGAGCTGACAGTAGACATTTGAGGGCTCTGCTGACCTCCAATTCCTTGTTGATCTTGCTCCCTCAAGGCAACGATATAGTCATAGGTGCTAATTCCCTGTGACACAAGTATATAAATACATGCAGCAAGTACATTATTGGCAGCTTGAAACATATCAGGGAAATGCAGGGAGAGGGGAGAAACTGGCACCCATACCAAAGGTTGATGACCAACTTTATAACATCAAGGGTTAAGTGCATCATCCTTGGTGAAACATACCAATCTCACAAAAGAAACAAAGGTATGATCCTGAACTAACCTTTTTTATGAGTAGAACATGAAAGAAGAAAAGCTGCGCAAGCGGTAGAGTGGCAATCATAGCCAAAATGGTGCATGAAGCCTGTTTAATGCAAGTTCACATCCATCAGTAAAGATTAAGACTTAATTGACAAGATTGAAACTCTGCACGCAACTAAGTTCTTTTCATTGTGTACAATTAAAAAAAATATATATCAAACTTAGCACCCAGTGAGACAAAGAATGTCAGAGATGACAAAATGGTAGCGAACAGGAGAACCGATAGAGAATCAAACACTCACCACCACAACTACAAAGGGAACCAAAGAGAAACTGCTCCCCAACTTGGAGGTGATTTCCACAGAGAATCGTTTACGCTCAAGAAAACAGCAGATCATCACAAGTATTCCTATCGACCATTGTAGAATAAGCTGCAATCTCAAGCCCAAGGTGCACAAACCACGTATATACCTGTCAATAGTCAACCAAAATGAAAAAAGACCTGAAAGTAAATTGCTTACTCTTTGATTCAGGTCATCTCTGGGATGTGGCATGTTACTTTCAGGTGAGGATAGTCTCATAAAGGCCAAAGAGAGTTGGAACTGGGATAGGGTGAGAACCAGTATTTAGGAAGCAGAGGGAAGACCGGATGTCAAGGTTGTGAAGGGACCTGGATTGAATGCACCAAGGGATCACACAGGCACAGAGGCAACTAGGAGTATTCAGGTCTGACATTTTCTAAGATTCTAAACAAGGCGAAAAGACAGGCCATGCTTACCAAGAGAATAGCAGCAATCATGAGGGTGAAAAACTGTCGGTAGTTCTTTCGGCCTATACAGTTGTTTAGCCACTACAAAATCAAGGATGAAGAAGTCATTAGAGGTATTTCCAGGAATTATGAGAATTCCCAGCAAATCAAAAGTCTGTATACCCTGCAGTGATGATCAAAGCGGTCAACACACTTATCACAAACTCTACAGTGCTTGCTGTACTTGAAAACCTGCAGTACAAAAGTTCAAGCAAATCAGAATACATCCTATATCAAATCGATAATGTAATGATAGAACTAATTTATTGAGTGATTCTAGAGCCAGAATGTGCAGCTAAATTGGAAAAACTCTTCCCCATCCCTCCTGCCCTGCTTTTTTGGTGGGCATATGTTGATGTTCTTCTAAGCAAGTGCAGAAAGGAAAGAGGGAAGGGGGGGGGGGGGGGGGAACAGACATATAGAACTTATCGCCAAATTTGGCCAGATTTCGTATTCAAGATAATACATTTTGTTTTTCTCCTTTTTATTGTTTAGTTTCAGATAAAAAAGGTATGGAAACAAAGCAGTTACCTTTTTTTCCTACCAGAATAGATGGGAAACTGGTGAGTCAAAAACTCAAAGATTCTAACTTAAGATTAACAACAAATAGATCATGAAAGGAGAGAAAGAACTGGAAAGTTTAAAGAGAAGGTCCAAGTTTAAGAAAACCTTTAGGATAGAAACAACAAACAATATGAGCAGTCTAGCTTCACAGCAGAGATTTAATTGGAACGACGCAGCCAGTGAGTACAAAAGATTGATAAGATGGATCGTTTGAAATATCAGTTCCATGGAACAGACACAAGCAGTCCAGTGGTTTAGTTGATTTTGTAGAAGATCTACTTTGTGAAACCAACAACATTGTGGATTTGAAACCTACATTTGCACAAATACAGGGAATCGATTGAGAACCGTAAGGATCCACAGAACATGGTCCTCAGATTCCTTCATATAATGCTCTACAATTAAATTCCTTCAAAGAAGATAAAAATCATTGTGGGTACCAAATGCTTCAACATACCTCCACCTCACACAAACTGCAGTAGAACATGCCATCTTCACTCATATCTTGCTCAGAAAATTGTTCTCGATGATTGCGGGAGTTACAGATAAAAGCACATGTACAGAACCCTAATAAAACCACACAACAAGACTGCCCATGAGAGGATGAATTCTTTTCAGTTTCATCAGTGGTGTCCTCCCCTATGGATTCCATGCCCGTCCCAATCTCATCCAAGGGCTTCTCTCCAATCATTCCAGTATTAGCTTTATGTGTTGAAGAAGTTGATTCTCCTCCTAGTTTAGATTCCTTGAGCTGATTATGCTTTCCACTGTGTGCAGTGCCAACATATTTCTTGGACTTGAAGACTCCTGGGTCCGCAGGATCAGCAGCCGCACACCACATGTACAGACCAAAGACACATGTAATCTGGCAATAGATGTATTAACAATATGAATCAAAGAAAGGAAGGGGATAGTGACTGAAAAAATAGTATGCATTTTCAAGCCAACACAGTCAGGTTATGTAAAAATTAGAAGACACCAGACAATAGCTAACATACGGGATGCAGATGATACTAAAATTCACAATACATATGCAGAACTCTCACTAGCGAATTTGAACCACGGAATCACAAGACTAAATCCCTACTTCAACCATTCGCATGGAAGATAGTGGCAGACAAATTATTCATTAGATAGGGAACACCTGAATCATCCACGAATCAGTAGCTGGGTCCCTATCAGCTTTGTATCTCATCATGTAATGAACAATTTTCCTTGTCATCCTAGTCGCTGAAATTTTCAAGATTTTGATTCCAAAAGTATATCAGAAGAGGATTTTTCTCATTTAGTTTGTGTGTATGCATATGCATTTTTTTTTCCGGAGTCAACTTAGGTTCTTATGTTGAACAGCCCCTTCAAGATAGAATGGTCTGTTGAAAAGGAAAATCCCCTCAGGGATCCGACTTTGCGGCTGTGTCCAAAATCCCCAGTTAAAAAGACTGCCAGAACTGGATAAAATAGATCTGTTGTCAAACAACTAACCAACAAGCGCACAAGTGGGTATGCAAGCCCCATTACATTGGCCACCCTAATAAATTATCAAGACTAAACATTAACCAACTAGAAATCTCATACTCATGGGATTTTCACAGAAATAAAAACCTAAATATAGGTTCCTGAAGTTTCAGAAGGCAAGATAGAGATTCTCATAAATAAATAACATGGAACATAAATGCATAACAGGCAAACTATCTCAAGTCCCAACTGCATTAAACAAATATAACATAGCTACAAAAGAAATGCTAAATGGCTTCAGGATTTATTTTGGAGAGAAGCATTATGAAAATTTCTTTGATACAAATTCCATAACAATTGCTCCCAACACAGATACTGAATGCAAGAAAGAATAACACCCACGCCATCATTCTCCAAGTTTTCCATTCAGCAAATTTTTTGACAAAATGCTTATTAAAAAGGAAACCTGCAGGCTTCAGTTTCATCCAGTGTTCAACTGGAGTCCATCTCAATTCCAGTTCTCTTTCCCATCCACAACGTAGAAGACAAAACCAAGTTCAATAATACTAATAATTTATAGGTAACACCATATTCTATGTCCAATAAGGAGTTTCATTACTCTTCCTCAACCTTCAAATAAAGCAATTTGCAACAGTTAAAACCACTGAGTCATGCAACTGCAAGGAAGATCCAAGATATACACATGTCCCAATATGACACAAAATACAGAAAATTTGAGATGTGCGGCTAATCTGCTATTAGAAAAAATCGTAACACGGCAACTTGAAAGAAATAGACTCCTCGATGATCTTCCTATCCTGAAGTATTAAACCAATGTCATCACTGTATTCCAGTTAGATTCCACTGCCTGGAATTTTAGTTCATTCTATAGTCGGAAGAAATCATTTCTACTGGCTCAGAATCAACTATAATCCAGTTATAAAGATCATATCAACTCCAAAGGTGCCCATGAAAATGTATGGAATGAATTTCACATGATTGCAAATGTTCCCCTAAAACCAGACATGAAGTTCAAGGTACAATAAGGGGCAACTATACAAAGGTCTGACTAACTCTTTCACCCATGGGACAGGCATCCTAACAACTCTGATTATTTGAGATGGGGATCCCAATATTTAACACTACTTGCCACAAGAGTAGGATTGAACACTCGCATGAGATAAATAGCGCTTATGACTTCACCTAAATGAGCTACAGAACCCTCAAAGATACAACAAAGAGCTTAAAAGACAAGCAACCCTTACTCATTCCAAATTCACAAAGCTCATGCGGAACCTCAAGGATCAGTCAACAAAAACACAAAAAGGCCACAAGTTTATGACTAATCTATTTAAGAGATAGGTCACAGAATCAGGGCCAACTCGTGAATCAGAAAGCAAACCATCAAAAGCAAATCAAGCAGATCTCAAGCCATGAATGATGAAAAAACAAGTGAATAAAATAAAATATACAAGTAGAAGGAAAATGGATTGGGGAAAAAATATGTAAAATGGCTGACCAAGGGAGTGTAAAGCCCCATCACAACGTACTGAAACAGCTTCCTCCCTACGAACGGAACGAAGAAAACATAAAACGCAAACCCCAGTGCCAGAAACACAGCCACTGCAACCACCTACAAGATAGAGAGCGGAATAAGCGTCCCCAGCGGAATAAGAAGGAAAGAATAGATAAAAAAGAAAAGAGAAGTAACGATTATGAACACCTGAAGAGGATGGTAGGGAAGCTGCCATCCATGCTTCCTCATTTCCTGCTGAAATGTTGCAGACAAAATGCAAAATAAAGAAACTACAAAACCAGATTCAAACCAGAGTATAAGACCAAAATGAAAGGCATCAGTTCCTTTCTTTTCTTTACCCTTTTTTTCCTCCTCCCTTCTACTGCTACTACTGCTCAGGGACAGATGTGATGCACTAACAGCAAGCAGGAGGATTGCATGTCTACTTTCCACCGTTCTAATCAAGAGGAAGTGAAAAAATAAAGGAAAAGAAAAGAACAAAAGGTGGGTAGGGATGATGATTGGCCTGGGAGAGAGAGAGAGAGAGAGAGAGAGAGAGAGAGGAAGGGAGCAATGGACAGTGAAGAAAGCTTGTCTGGTTCACTTAATCATCTCTCTCCACTCTCCAGTCATGGAATACAAGAAATGCAAGTTGGGTAATTGGGTTTCTTCTCCCATGTGAACCTTTCTTACATGGAGCAACATCTGTACCCTCTGCCCAAGGCTCTGAGAGTAAATACAGAGAGAGAGAGAGAGAGAGAGAGAGAGAGAGAGAGAACTGGGTTTCCTTTGTAAGCTCATAATTACCCTTCCAAACCTCCAGTCTTTAGTTTTCCTTGTTTCTCGTGTACATCTTTTTCTATGGACAAATCATCTGTGTCTCGTCAGTAGACTCCCAGTACAAATACATACACAATTGTTTGGTTTTATCTGGTTGTAGTTTCTAACAACTCATTTTTAATAGTCTCTCTCTCTCTCTCTCTCTCTCTCTCTCTCTCTCTTCTGTGATCTGATCTGGTCAAACTCCAAATCAGAAAAACTCAATTACTGGTATAATATGCATGCAGCTAATCAGTTTAGTTTAGTGGGACAGAGTAATACTTATTATAATTTTTAACAAGGAATCTTAGGACATTTTCTTATGGGTTGACTGGTAAGGTATGCTGATGAGATAGGCTTTTCCTAACCGTTGGATTGGTGTCAATACAAGGTGGGGTAGGGGCTTTAATGGTTGATGCCTATTGGATGTTCATCCTTTCTTGCTCTTCTTTATATTATGGAAGGGAAAAAGAGAAAGCACTATAATAAGGGATGGTCCCTCTTCAACAATGGCATCTGTGACCCCCTACCTTTTGCCCCGCTTTTGGACAGAGTAAATTACCTTTTCCACTTGTCCAAATGGGATTGTTGAGGTTAACAAGAAGTCCTTTGGATCTAGTGCCAATTGTGGCCATTGGAACGTTTGGGGGATGGCCAAATTCTAAGAGGTGTATGCTTGAACCTAGTCCTGTTTCCATCTTGGACATATACCCAATTAAAGACGGTGCTTTCCATCATTTGGTGTAAGTCTCTTCTTTCTCATAATAGCAAGCATTTGCTTTATTTACTCTTTCTAATTCCCACTTTTTATTTCCAATCTTTAGAATGTCTAATGGGGAAATTAAGTAGTATTTGAGAATTAGTACTACTTGGTTCAGGGTTGTTTTGATATGATTCTATTTCAATTTCATTGGGGTTGATTTTGATTTTACAAATTTGTTTGGTTTTGAGGGTAAACCTTAGCGCAATGATAAGATTGTTCCATTATAATATAGTAATTGTAAATTCAAGTTAAGAAAAATCACTCTGTGAAGTTGGGTAAAACTAGATACAAAATGATCCTCCCTAGATCGGCCTTGGTAAGTTGTGTGTGCTCTTTTTAAGTTATTCGATTTGAATTCCGCACCTTATTTATATGAGGAAATCAAAATTTTGAAAAAGATGAGAAGCCGTTTCACTTTTAAATAAAAATTTACATTGATAAATTTAATGGGTAAAACAGTAATTTTATAGTAAAAAAAAAACACACAATCCTTTTTCTCTTGTATCGATTAAAAACCCGAATTTAAGAAAAAGAATAGAGATAAATTTGTTCGATATGTATCAATTTCATATTGATTCAAAAATGATCCATAATCCAATACCATGCAGTAAAACCATGCTCACCGGTCACCACCGCACGCGGCCAAGCCCCCGGCCCCAACCACTTCCGCGCAATATCAAACTCCCATGCAAGAGTGGGAAAAGCAAGAGATTATTAAGGTTGTGGAAGGAAATTGTGAATGTTCATGGAGAGAGTTACAACGCTTTTAACTAAACAGGTCTGTATCTGTGTCTTTTTAACCATTTTATCATCTATTATGCATATGATGCAATCTCACATTTATCATCATTCTGGTCTTCGTTTTGTTTTGGAGAAGAAAGAATATGAGTGAAGGTGTATCTCTTCACCCACCTCTTAAAAATTACATGACTTGGCCCTTAAATATTTGAAGGGCTATAGATCAATCACTAGCCCGTGGCTATTACATCAGCACACGGGCCAATGAGAGGGTAGATGGAAGCATTGATCAGGAGGCACTTCAAGGACAGGGTGGTCTTTTTGATGCCCTATTGTGTATAGGTGTGGGTAGCACGATCAAGGACTATTATTTTTTCTCATATTTGACACAAAATTTGTTTGGTTTTTAAAAAAGCCCAAAGTGGACTTCTTAAATATGATAAGCTTAGATTAAGGGAGAATCTATTATCAGAAATTGAACTTTCAAAATATGCAATCATATCTATTCAAGATCATACTTTGGACAATACCTAAACAATACAAGCCTTTCACCACTACTTCTATTATGATCATTATATGCTTGTCTCTATTGATTACAAGCCTTTAGTTCTTCCAACCTAATTTAGATCACTTCTTCTGAAGCATCATTAGACCTCCATTTAACATCACTATATCACCTTAAATTACTTTCTTAGAGCCTATGATGAATTAGGGTAACTCCCAAAACAGCTTTGACATAGTCATTCTTCACTTTATCTTTTATAGATTTGTTGTATGTTTACCTCAACATCCTCATCTATACCATACATAACTTATCTATATTACACTTGTTAACAGTTTCACAATCCACCTGGTAAATCATAGTTGGTCGAACAATTATCCTGTAAAATTTACCTTTAAACTTTAAAAGAACATATTTATCACACAAGTCTGTGGACACAATTGATTTCTCTACTACTCTTTAAAGAACACATAACTACTTTGAAAGGAAAGATAATAATTTTATGTAAAGAATAGAACACCACCCTCGTTGTAATAATGGTCTCATCACCTTTCTATGCCATGCCACTCCCACTATGACCACCACTTCCTAACCCCTATGCACACACTCGCCCATAGAAAAACACTTGTTCCATATTGAAATAGAAATCATATACCAAATATGACCATCTCCGGACACGGTTTTGAGTTTCCATCATGACACGTGAGAGAGAGCGACTAGTCAGCAATGCCTCCAGTGAGTATGGTGGGGTCGGGTCACGGGTCTGGCTTGGTTACTGTTTTGACTTTGCCAACTGGGAACTTGGGAGAAGATAGAGATAGAGCACACAGCATAGAGTATATAGAGGGAGGACCAGAGTGGCATTCCCTATTCTATTTTCTATATTCCCTTTCTTAAAATCTCATTTTGGAGTTATATCGTTGGCTGTTGGTGTTTGTCTATAGTGCTAAAATACTAATTGGGTCTTCGGTGTTGGATTTTTCTACGTCTTTTTTTAGGTTACACCAAATTCTGTCCTCTCTCCTCTATTAACCCATTCCTATTGTCATCTGCTGGCGTGTATGATGGAGATAAATCTGGAGTCAGGGGGAGACACATGGAATGAGTACACGTTAAGATGGGTTACCTTGGATTCCTTTTGTGGGACCCACGCGTGTGTTTGGGGTGGTCTGGTGGACTCTGGTCACGGGTTTGAGCTCCTTTCAACGCAATGAGGCTTCATGAGGGCCCCACCCCATCCCTGCCCAAGAGATCTACCACTTTTGCGATCTGGAAGTATCAATTTCTGTCTTACCCAATAAGACGCAAATTTGTGTCGTATTTAAAGCAATTGTTGGAAAATCAGGTCTTCAGTCCTCGAGTCACCAGCCGAGCTCTAAAACTCGGGGTCGGTCTCAACTCTCAACAGATACGGATCCGTATGAAATTGAATCGGATAGATTCATCTTTAAAAAGTCAAAATTGAACCGAGTCGTTTATATGAAAATCGTAAAATCGTTTAGCAAATGATTTGATTTTAATTTCAAATTTAAGATCGATTAGTTAAATGAGTTGGGTTGGTTTTAACTATTTAACCCGTTGGTTTCAAATCGAATTGACACCGTAAAATCAAACAGTTTATAAACTGTCAAAACCAATCCAATTAACCTGTATAACGATTAAATATTTAGTTATTTTAACAAAACACAATGGTTTAATTTAGGGAATAATTAAGGACCATAGAGATTGTCCAACAATCTATTCAATAATTTATTCCTATTATGTATTTATGCAGTTAAATCATTGCTTGTTCAATGCCTCATTTAATTTGATATAAGATTGAAACGTTTATCAAAAAAAGTAAATTTTAGTAAGCATGCGAATAAACTAGTAAATCGATTACTAACCATATGAAATAAACCATTGAAAACCTTAAACCAAAATCGTTTAAAAACTGTGGAACCAAAACCATTTACTAAATGGTTGCAGTTTCTGAAACTGCAACCATATAGCAAAATGGTGTCGTTTTAGTTTCAGCCAAATAAATGTGAACTGAACCAAACTGAACTGCACACTATATACGCCGAAACCAAACGATTAACACCCTTAGTTGGTGATTTGGACTTTTTACAGATAGTACTAGTAAATTGATATCGAATCGATAAAACTTAGGATCAATTTATACCAAGGTTTTAGGGGACGGTATCAGTATCACTGTCGATACCATTATAGATCAGATTGGATCGGTGGGCATGCCCCTTTTTTTGCCCCCTTTTTTTTTTTAGTATTAATTTTTTATAATTTTACCCCTAAAACGATATGGATAATTGATCCGGATCAATCAAGGATCGGGGGATTGATTTCAGCCGATACTGATTCAATATGGCCGATACCAGACCGATACTTGAAACCTTGATCTAGACCGATCCTACTGATTCTGATTGATCCAATTCAATTTAATAACCATGGTCAATAGTCACTCGATCATAATCAAGTACAGGGGAAATTTTAGTTGAGAGCATGGTTTAAATAATTGGTATCGAATTATATCTGATTCCTTATCGGTATTATGCTTGGATTCAATGACAAATCTTTTTTTTTTTTTGTAATCGTAAAAAGATGAAGATAAAAGGTATGAATTGGATCAATACAAGCCGATATTATCAATATCATATGGAAATTGGCCAAAACTAATACCAATATCAACATCGATTACTTAAACCCGATTTGTGATTTTGAGGGGTGCGGGTCAAATAGAAGAAAAAAAAACAAACAAAAAAAGAAAATCTACAGTTTTTTGGTTGGTACCTTATTTTATTAGTCATCTTACCCTAGAGGGAACTTGTGTTTGAGGATGTTTTGTAAACTTTCTCAAGACATACAAATGGTGGTTAAATACCACGAGATTGAATCAATATAAATATGGATTAAACCGTTGTTATTGGTTATTTATATTACTTGAAAGAGTTTTTCGATATGTTTTATTTAGGTTGCATCTTATACATGATTTTAGTGCACAATATTGGATTGAGTATCGATCACCTTCAAAACTAATACGATACTGACTTGAATGAGCCTATATCAAGCAAAGTTAGTTCCTGTTTTTTTTTTTTTTTTTTTTTTTTTTTAAATTTTTAATTTTTAATATTTTTTTTTAAATCAGATTCTTTTCTTATGAACCTAAACCTTATTTTCGTTAATGAAACTTCGGGTGAATAGTTTTATATAAAAAAAAAAAAATCTAAAAATGTATAATCATGGAATTTTTCCTTAAAAGAAAGTGTAAATTCTAAACACAACTAGCTAGAGTTAGAAGTGTTATTTAAACACTTTCATAATAAAAAATTCGATTATTAGTGATGCAAAGAAGGAAGTTGAGTTTCAATGGAAACCACTAAGGATGGGAGTCTCCCACCCTCTTCCTATCATGAATCATGATTTGAGGGATCGATATCCATATGGATCAAAGGCAAAAAAATCCGTTAAAAAAAATTAATCATCAATCGGACCCAATTCAGGGTTATCTGGAATGGTGGGGTTATCAATGTCTAAACCGAATCAATAAAACCACCTCTGATTGAGCCGATTGAACCTGGAGCAAATCGGTTCTGGTATTGGTCTGATTTCTGCATTAGGATATTGTAACTCCCATAACAAATCGAATCATATCGAAAACCGAATGGCCTTGAAACCATACCAGAACCGACTCAAAACCCAAACTAGTAAGAAACCGGAAAAAATCAAATATTAATTAAAAAAAGGCTTGGCATTGTTTTATATAAATTTGTATGAAAATCATACCCAAACAGAATTAAAAGTCTAAGCCAACCTGATTACAAACCTATACAAGAAATCAAAACCACACTAAACCAATTTAAAACTATATCGAAACAGGCCAAATCAACCTGTTGGCATCCGTAGAGAATGGTATCCACCAAGACCGATCACAATACCAATTACTAAAACAGTTCTCCCTATGGCCTATAGAGAGCCACTGTTATCCCCTTACAAGAATAAGAGAAGAGTATAAACTTGTGCTCTGTAATACAAGTCGCACAACTCCTTCAAAAGCAAAGCATTGAGCATTAGCATAACCCGTGACATGTCACTTAGAAGTGTAAGAATTTTGGTGTAGTTATTTAAGTCCCAAGAAAAGTGAGTTCATTGCACAATTCTCAAGAAAGGGTGAATGTGACTCCCCTCTTTTTTCTTAGATGAGAATGTGACAGGACTCCTTTAAATCCCTATAAGCTACACTCTAAGCAAAGTAGCCTTATCTTTTCCTTTTTAGCAACTACCGTAAAGCTTAGAATAATATTGTTACCAACCTAGTTGGTCTCCTAAGGTTTGTCACTTTCTTGCTATTACATTGTTACGATTTTAATTTAATAAACATAACTAATCAACATTTTCCTTTTCCTGATAGATCCATCCACTTATAAAGGATGGTTGGCTGGTGGGTGGGTCATGGTTTGAACTTAAAGAAACCACTTTGAAGAAGCAACCTAAGCTCAATCCAAAGATCAGCTTGTGAAGAGATTCTTAATGTTGCATTAGTGGATGCTCATAGGCCCCATTTTTGTAGGAAAATCTACTTCTACATGGATCGAGAGCTTTACTTAAACACAAAGCTTGCTTGCAAAGGGAACTAAAGAAAATCAATATCAAATCCAGTTTTATCCAAAAACAAACATGATCTTTGCCAACAACATTCATCTTTTCAATCTCATTAAGTTAAAACTATAGCATACGCTAGGGATCAAGTCACTTGTAATCACTCATTAATAACTTAAAGGGGATGACGGATCACAAATCCAGATGATAACGATCCTGATGTTTGAGGAAAGTTAAAACTCTTAGGCTATGTTTGGATATCAAGAGAAGAAAAAAAAAAGTACCAAAAACAAAAAATCATAATAATACAAAAATCATAATTACATAATGAACTATTTTTTTTTTAATGTTTTTTCTCCTCAAATTCAAATTTTTTTTTTCTTTTTCTTGACAGAGAAACATAGCCTTGGTAAGGGATTTTTTTTATTCACAACTTCTGAGATGTCAAATAGTTTGGAAATTTTACTTTTTTGTTATAACATACAATTTTTTCCAAATGATTTGAAAAATATGCATAACAATGACAATTTTTTATAATAACACAATGATATATCTGTTTGAAGTTATTTTCAAAAACCCCTTATATACTTGTCTAAAAGAACTTTTGGGAACAAGATGAGATAATTTAAATGTGTCAAGCTCTAAATACACTTTTAAAGATTCATTCAAACACTCCCAATACCAATTTTATCGAATGTCTCCTGTAAAGAGGAGATCGTTCATAATGTAGACTTTGATAAGGTAAGAAACAAGGTCTTCTAGAGTGCAAAACTAAATAAAACTGCTTTGCAGCTTAGAGCATGAGACTTAGATCTAGAAAAGCCTCCCAATTAATATAAGAAGTTGAAATAGTTTCAAAGAGTTTTAATAGCACTAGAGGTGGCTCTAAATAGAGATCACGAAGGCATACTCGATGGAACGGTGTTGAAAGAGTGTCCAAATTTTCTGCAGCAAGCGATGATGAGGTGCGGTGAGCATCCAACAGCTGGGAGGGCCTGACTATACAATACATCCCAGCCATTGGATGCTCATTGCACCTCACCACAAACAATTTTGATGCGTTGAAAGAGTTGTTACTTTAAATTTTGATCGTAGATCATGCCTTGTATACCATTAGGCTATTCGATCTATAAAATTGAAGGGCTTAGGCTATGTTTGCTTGTCAAGAAATGGAAAGAAAAGAAAAGAAAAAATTCAAAAAAATTGCATTTTAAGAAAGGGATAGACATTTTTTTTTCCCCAGTTCTTGACAAACAGACATAGCCAGCCTTAGGGTCAATTCTTCTAATATAATTTCCGGAGTATAGTGCAATGATTGCTTGTTCTCTTCTATTCCATTCTTCTTATATTCTTCATACGTGATCAATGAGATTGTGGGGTTTATTCTTTTCTGCCTTTTAGATATAAAGGGCTGAATCTGGGGATTAGATGCAACTTTGGCGCAGCCAATATACAAGTTCCTTAGACCTAGGCAAGCAATAGCTCAATTGATGAACCATACCCATTTAAAAAAAAAATGGACCATTGATTCAACAAAAATTGGTGCGACTCAGGCTGAGACCATTTTTTAAGCATAGAGTTGCCTATATCTCATTGAACTCTCTTGGCTCAAAACCTGATTGTCTAGCCATGAATAAGCTAAAAGATAAGACACTTGGCCTGTAAATTTGGGCAAGCTCATCTAAAAGTAGCATATCTTCAAAATGTATTTGAGGGTTGAGGAACCCATTTTCTTGCTTTAAATGAAGATAGCCTTACTGCCTTTTGCATCTCTTGTTTCTTCCTCACCCACTACAGCAAGAGGCAATGCAACTATGCCACGGCCATGAATGATGACTCGCATTACATTGCCTATCCAACTTGTGACAAATAAAGATTCATCTCCCAAACATTAATATTGGAAATCCAATAACGATCATCACTCGAGACTGACAAAATTATAATTCTACTCTTCACCCCTCCCAAATTTCACATCCCTAATACCTTCCTCCTCTTCAGGTTATCACTGTTCTCATCATCATGAATCTGATAACAAACCAATTGTCAAAACGCTTAAAGCTAAACTATGTTGCCTCAACAAGAAACAGATGGCAGCCCTCCACAGAACTTGGATACACCACAGAGCTATGATAAGTTTTAATGGGCAAGTGTTTTCTATTCGAGAGCAGCCCCTACACCCAGACACAGGAGTGCGCACCCCAAGAGGGGCACGGTGGTCACTTTGTGACCCCTATGCCTGTGGTGCAGGGCTGCTCCCGGACAGTAAACTGTCTCTACAAAAATATACTTCATTACTTATGTCAGACTGAAAATCTCATTTTAAGTGATTCCTAATAAATGATCTAAACAAAAAGAAAAAAATACATCAATCAATCAATGATTTAAATTTGGAGCCATTTGGTAGAATTTAAGTACGATGAATGGGGGTTCAAATGGGTGGGTTAGGAATACTCTGGCCCAAATCCTATATTATCCTTCTGGCTCACACAGCATTGACTCTGAGCAAGCCCTTGGCTCAAGACCCAATCTGTAATTAAATGGGTACGTGGGGACAGCCATAGTTGTAGCAAGAAGCTTAATCCACAAAAACAACCGATTACCAGGTATCTTGACTCACTTATGTCTCTGAAGGTGGCCCAAGTTTCACAGCATTGGTCTTTACTAAATGCTCATGAGGCACCCCACATCCAAATACAAATAATATAAAATAGTTTCGGATCTTATGGTGTACGCATAAATTATAACTCATAAAAGTTGCATTCTAATTTAATAAAGTTTGAAGTACACATCAGAACTAGGATCCTCCAAGAAGAATTTACTTTGATTTCTCGACTACTAAAGTTTTAAAAACTATTGTTGCCCAGAACATGCACTCCTGCTAGAATGTGATCTATAATCAATATGAAAGACAAACTACATGTATGAATATAACACATTTCCACCTTACATGAGAGCAGTTCAGCATTCTGCAACTGAATCAAAGACAGCACTGATAGATTAACTCGAGAAATATATTTCCTTTTGTGAAATGAGAAATGTTCTAACAAATGGTGAGTGAAACAACAAAAAATGGGCTCTCAACTCACAACCTACATGTGATTATATTACACTTACAGTAAGAATGCCTGCCTTCTCAATTTTCCTTTAATTTCTCAACTTCTATACAAAATCTTCATGATGTTGACCCCTGTCAAACTCTAAACAAAAAAGAAAAACAAAACTACCATTTATGTTACATGAAAAAAGAATCAATTGTTAGTAAGGTTAGAGCTATGTACACAGTTCATGGATACATCCCAGACTTGTGCTTTACAATGCAAGGACATCTGCCCTGGTTCCCCAAAATACCTGCAAACATGGAGAGAAGATGACTCAAATCATGTACAGATCAACAGGATTGACCCAGAATCTAATTACGAAAAAATTAAAAAAAAAAAGCCATTGGCTACTAACAGGATAGTGAGGCCAGAAACTCATTTGATGGATCCCACTGTGGGAACTGCATTTCTGGGAGTAGTAATGCCATTGTAAAAAGCTTGACCACACTCTCACAAGACTAAAAAAACTAAGCCATTGAATTTTGATCCCTGGCACATTTGTGCGAGGAGATACCTGTCAAAACACAATTGGCTACTTAGACACAAAAGAGCACAACTGTCCTCGCAGGCGGGGCTGCTCTCCATCTGGAGAAGTGTCTGTCACATGCAGCCTCAAGGTTGGATTTTTTCCAGCCATTTTTCCCACGAGGTTTATAGAACATCAACTCTTTGGATCAGTTGGTTTAGGATTAGATCAAGTTTCCAGTTTAAAATCATCTAATATAAACATAGAGGTCTCAACCTTTACATATTATTCTTGAATCTCAAATAGAGTAATGCATAAGTTGGGCCCTAGAACTTGCTCAATTCACAGCTTTGGCCCTCCACCCTAGGTGGTACCAGCCACACATGGCGTTTAGGGCCTGAAGTGCAATAAGCTTCAGCTTCGCCCATCTGATTTGTCACCATGCAAGTACAGGAAAAAAAGAAAAAGTATATCATTAGAAAGCTTACCATTGCAAGATTCCTAAAAAATGAGGGTTGGGCTGAATTTGAAGCAGTTCAACTTCGCCGTCGTATGTTTCTATTCACATCCCCCGACAGCTGCATGGGGGTACTAGGGTTCCGGTGTGGAGTTATGGAGAAAGCACTTGGAGCTATGTTGCATTTTTCTTCGTCAGGTTAATACCCTTTGCCTTGTCCATTTCAGCCTCCTTCTGGGCTTTCTTCCTCTCCAGCTCAGCTTGCTTACAGTTCTCCTCATGTGCTCTCCGGAACATCCTCACAAAATTTAAGAGAGTTGCAGTTACTGCAAATTTCAGTCCAGCATTAGTAATGCAGGCAGAGGCTAATTTTATCATCATTGTAACAGTAAACGATCACTAGAGTCTAGTTTCAAATGAAATTTAGCCTACAAAGAAGTAGAAAATGTGGAATTACAAACCAACCCCGTCTGTTCAACAATAAAAAGAGGAAAGCTTAAATTAGCTAATTTATTAGTAAAAAAAGGCTAATTCAGGGCCAAGCTTCAACAGGTTCCAGCTGACCTACTTCAACCACCAAGCTCATCAAATGTTCAATTGACCGGAACCCAAAGAGATTTTATGGCAATAATACCTTCAAGTTCAGGAGAGGATTGCATTGTTTAAAGAGCATCTGCTTACTAAACTGACAGATCATAGTACCACATCTTTGGAAAATAAGAGAAATTTGGACGGCTAGATAAACATCAATTGGATCTAGAACTTTCAACCAAAATAAAAAAAAGCCCTGATGTAGAAATAACTGTTACCACTGCTGAAAACAAGACGGACAATATGTCACGAGAAAAGATACACCATTTACAGAATAAGTCTCCCACCTTGAAGATCTTTTACATATTTTTTCCCAATAAAAAACAAAAACTATTTTAAAACAAAATGGCCCCAGAAGGGAAACCCCACCTTCAAAAAAATAAAAGAAACTACAACCTGGTAGGATATGGCCCAATGTAAATGTGATCCATAGAACATAAAACTCTACTAATCTCATCACCTATGGTGTCACTATATCTGCCCCAGAAGGAGAGATATCCCAAAAGCTAGAAGTGATCTAGAATGCTCTATTAGGTGAGCATTCTTCAAGGGGGTTTCACCATTAAAACATTCAATTGATTGTTAGAGCCAAGTGTCCTATTCCAGATGAACCAATCCAAGCCTGCTTAGAAGGCAAAAAAAGATCCAACAGTTGTTTCCTCCTCTCAGACAAGTAGAAATATTTAGCTAAAACCAAGCCTCTATCTTCCAGGAGATCAAGAGTCAATCCTCTTGATCCAAATCGCACGGCTGCTTCAGTGAGCCTCCATTGGAGATATCGCTCTTGCTCCAACCTCCCAAAAAGTCTAGTATCCTCATTAGGGTAATCGCTTTTTTTTCCCCCTAGTGATAAATCATTAGGGTAACCAATCTTTGTGACAATATAACTTCTCTAAAAGGGAAGATGTATCCTCCAATTCTCTATCAAGGACATCCCTTGAGAAAATATGATACAAACAGACATTGCCATTGCAATTGTTCACCAAAATAAATTAAACAAATCTGATCACCTCCTCCATGGTAAGTGGTGTAGTCTTGAAATGGGTCTCCCAGCTTTCCACCATCTAACAGATCATCTTCCTAAAACCTTACATTATTTTCCTTCCATAGTTGTCAAGGCATTGCATAGGCATCCAGGGCTACAGGCAGCTTTGTCTGGAATTGCGCCTGGCACCTTGCTGGTGTCGCCTTAATTTTTGCCCCCCCGTGACTGCCTTGGTTTGCTTAGGTGCCATGACAACTATGTTCCCTTCCCCAGCTTATTATAGGCCAACCATCTTACCAAAACCTTCATAGCACTTTATTATATTCTTCCATAGGTTTGCACGAGGGAAGACATCATCCTAGTAAAGAAAAGGGCGTACCCAGTCCATGAGGCCCCCGCCACTTCAGGGAATGGGGAGGGTTATAATGTACGTAGCCTTACCCTGCTTCGCGGAGAGGTTGTTTCCTGACTCAAACCCGTAACCACTAGCTGGCAATGGGCAGCCTTACTGTTGCGCCTAGGTCTGCCCTCTGTAGACATCATCCAACTACCCTCAAATATGTTCTGAGCTATCACATTCCTCTATAATGCCACAAAACTGACAACAAAATCTTCAAAACAATTTGCACATAAGAATATTTAATTAACCGAAACCACTTCCATCAAACAATGTGAAAACTCTTTCCACACAACCCCCCCCCCCAAAACAAATCTCCAAACACCCCATTGCCCCACCCCATGGTTTGAGAAAGAAACCTGCAAAATTTCACAAGTATCGACCGTATCCCCAGGGGTTGAAACGATATGTCCTGTGACTTTTAAAAGTCACAGGTTTCGACCATGTTTGATCGAATCATGGGAAATTTCGACCAAACCAACTAGTTTGACCCTAACCAGGCCCTATATAAGTTAGTTTGAAAAGAAACCCAAGCCTTCTTTAGCAGAATTCGATCTTCTCTTCTTAGTTTTTTCTCCTAGGAGTGGGAAACTTGGGGAAACAGTAGAGATTTCAATTTTTCCTAGCAAAGTTGAATCTAAGGGTGGTTCTTGCTTCATCTACATAAGAAAGACAGCTTTAACCAAAAAGGCAAAGTCCCAACTTCCCCAAAAATCAATTTTTTTTTTTATAGAATATACTTGTAAATAGAGTAGAATTATGTAATTTTTTGTATGTTACTTAGAAGGACCCGATCTACGCATTCACGGTGGCCGAATTTTTTTTTTTGCATGTTAATGCTTCTTTTTTTTTCTGTTTTTGAAAATGCATTTACCTACAACATATTCCAGTCAACAACTCAGCGTAATGATTACCGAACCTTTGGTTCACCACACAAGTATGACTTTATGTGTTTTTTTTTTTTTCTTGCTTTTTTTTTTATGAAACTAATGATGTGAATGTGTTAGAAATGTCTAAAATAGGATGTACTCAAAAAATAGGCCAAAAAAAAACACTGTTTGGTGGTTGAAACCTAAGTTTCCACCAAACCAGGAAAAATTCCCTGGTTTCCTTGAAATTTCCCAGGTTCCGACCGAAATTTCGGTATCCCCATGGGTCGAAACATGGTCGCAACCCGATACCTTGAACCTTGCCCCACCCCAACAGAAATCTACAGAGAGCTCTTGCATTATATTAATCACTAAGCCTAGGACCTCCAAAAGCTTTATTTCTCCAAGTTGAGAAAATGCATTTGGGTTGAAGCGTACCAGAAGGACATATGATGACATTGAACATATAATATTGGCTTTCTTCACCGACTCATTAAGTTGAATGATAACCACAAGCTTTGGAAAGAGAAAATACTAAAAGCATGGAGACCAATAAGATCAGAAACCACTCCACCTTATATTTACTAATCGAAGTATACATAAGAACAGAGAGAATAGAGAATTGAAACATTGTGAATACCTTGCTCAAATGGGCAACGAGCAGGGTCTTCACCAAAATAAAGGGCAAGTGCGTCTGCATTTCTACCCTGTCCAACGCCGAACATGATCAAATAGAATCATTAAAAAGAATAGACCATCACTAAATATATCATCTAACAGATGGTAGGAATTTAGTGGCTTACCACTGCAGCATAAAATGTAGTTAAGGATGTCACTTCAATTTCAGCAACGCCAATGAATTCCTTCAATGTCTAATAAAAAATCTTTGTTAAGACAGCAAACCAAACAATTCCAATTTCATATTCAAAATTTCTCAAGGAAAAAAAAAATACAAAAAATGCTCTTCGAGACGTGAAGCAACAACGCAGAATCTTTTACTTATAATGAATTAAAATTTGGTATAATCCAATAGAGGACACCCAGATCTCCGATGAATAATGACTGTTAAAAGTTACTATTGGATCAACAAAATGTTTAGTTGCTTTCCAAGGCAATGTAATCTACGGTTTTGGAGAATATGAAGCAGAAAGAGAACAAGAGGACACAAGGGAAAGAGCATGTTATGTGTGTCTTCTCCAAATTATCATTCACATTATGTCTTGCATAGGAAGGTTATGAATCTCCTGAAAGAAGACATAAAAGACCAAATAATGGCATATCACCGCAATTCTTGCAAACTAACGCACATACGTATTATTAGATGCCCAAATTACTCGAGTAATAATGGAGAATGATACAACAGATCCTTTTAGGGAGAAAATTTGCATTTTGGTTCCCAGGCTACCCGTTCGTACAAATTAGGACCAACATCACAATATCCTTTACAAAAACACATATCAGGCCTTACATCACGTTCACTCCATTATGAAGTGACTATCAACTTCTATATGTTCAGTCTTGACTGTACTAAACTGGATTACAGCCAACTTTTACTCTAAAGCTTTGGGTGTGAGATCCCCAACCTTAGGCAACCCTAGCCCTGAATTCTCATGTCCTAAATCCCTGTGAAATATCTCCTGGAGAACAAATCTGAATGTGTAACTATGGGCCAACCTGATTTCAGGTATTTATGATTAAAATATTACCAGCTCTTTGGTACTACTGTGACCTGGGTTCAAGAGGGGTGGGGATTTCAAACTCCATCCTAAATCTTGTGGGATTTGGAGTTGTTAGAAGAAGTTTTTTCAATCGAACCAGGCCCTGTTTACTGCCATTACCATATGGTCGAGAGGTTAGGGATGATTACTTTTACGAATTACAAATAAGGATTGCATTGTCCTTTTCTTACCTGAAGGCCAAATGATACAACCCTATGGGCCAGGGGAAGGGGGGAGAATAATGTTGTGCGGTAAACCCTAGGAAGCAACAATGAGCCTGTTCCTTGGGGAGTCTATAACTGATCTGAAGAGGAGGATACTGAGTTTGGACGAAACATCAAAATGGATGGCCTTCCAAATCATGTCGAAGGATCTGGACTTGGAGGACCATCTGCGGAGATTGCGCTCCATCCAAATATGATAGGTCGCAGCACCACAACAATGTCACAAGAGAATTTTCCCGAAAAGGTCATATGAATCCAAATCCACTCTTTGAAGGGGGAGAGCGGTTGCCAACACATGGAGAGGATGTGTTTCCAAATACGGGAGGAGAAGGGGCATTCAAAGAAGAGATGGTTGGTGTCCTCAGTGCCATTCCAACAAAGGCAGCCAGCGAGAGAGACAGGGATATGGCGATAGGTGAGGAAATACAGGGTAGGGAGGCAGTTCGAGAGGGCTCTCCAGACTGTAAAGCTATGGCAAGGGATGTTAACACGGAACCACACAACATTGAACCAGGAGTGGGGGGAGGTAGGGGTTCTCAAGTGTTTCCAAGCCGAAGAGGAGGATAGCATCCAATAGGGGAAGGAGACCAGGAGATGCGATCGCTAAGGAAGAAGAAGGGGGGGAATGGAATTAAGGGATTGCCAAATGATGGATAGGGAGGGGATATTCGGAGGGGACCAGGAGTTATTGGATATGATGGAGGCGATAGGGGAAGATCTGGGAATACTGGAAAAGTAGACCGCTTGATTCTCAACAAGATGGGAGAGGACACCAGTTGGGTGCTAGATGTCAAGCAAAAAGGAGGTGTGTAGACCATTGTCGATGATGGATTTGACGGTAGTCAAGTCCAGGGGTCTGGCAAGGAGGATTCTCCTCCACACCCAAGAAGAGTTGGGTTTGATACTTGAGGTCCATAAGGAGTCATTACGAAGAAAGGTAGAGTAGACCCAAGACACCCAGATTCCTGGGCACTTGGAGATCACTTTCCAAGACATACTTGAGGATAGCAGCAGAGTTGACATCTTTGATTTGTCCAATGCCTAGGCTACCCTCACGTTTGGGAAGACAGACAGATGACCAACGAATGGGATGAAGGAATTTTGGCGAATCAGAACTTTTCTATAAGGAGCAGAAGAGGGATTCTATGGAAATGATGATAGATTTGGGGAGCTGGAATGTGCCCCGATCAGTAGATGTAGGATGATTGGAAGACCGATGGAATGAGAACAAGGTGCCCCGCATATGAGAGTAGTTTGTTGTTCCAAAGCTGAAGCTTCTTGTGGATTTGGTCAAGCATGGAGGCGCAACGATGGGAGTAGTTTGCATTGTCCTTAATTACCTAAAAGTACCATTATAATTGTAAGTTCCAGAAAACCCATTTTCTTCTTAAGTTTATATACCCCTCTGTCCTAAGGTCCGGTCCCTTTTCTTTCCAATAGTGACTGTTCTTAGAATTTACAGATTTGTGACTGACAATTCTCTTTTAAGTTATTCATCTTTCGGGTGGGCCTTCAGCTACCCAGAATCAGGATTTCTGAACCCAAGGTCACATCAAATTCCCTCATAATGGGTAGAAAATCATTACAAAATGTAGATAGATCCCATGCATAAGGACCATTTTAGTCTCCAACTTGGACTAGGTCAGCACCAAGCTGGACTTGGACTGGCCCAGCCCAATGTGCAGTGGTAATCAATATTGATGTTCTTGAAGTCCAATTGTTCTAAAACTATAAAGACTCTACATTTAGATAGTTCCATGTTCATGATGATACAATTCAGATTGAATGTAAGTATTGTCATCACTCTTCTCAATAATTTTTCTCATCTTGAACAGTTCCCAGAACTCTTGAAAAATATCTGAGTACTGGTTCTGAATTTTCATCAGTTGGTGCCACTATGTGTACTTGATCCTACTTCTATAGTAAAGAAAACATCAGCACTAAGACTAATGAATGAGTTTAATTATATGTTCATTATAGACAAAGAATTGCTAAAGTAGAAAACAGAGATGTCAATGGGTTGTCAATGATATAACAAAATATGTGTGAGAACTCACAATTCTTCTAATACACAGTAACAAAATAATATGAACAGAAGACGCCACATACCTTGCGAAAAACTTCTGACACAGGACCATCATTTTCAGATGCAACCAGCTCTTGCTTGACCTTTTCTAACCCTTTGATTATGGCTTGCATTTCTTCTGCTAAGGACTTTAGTTGTATCTGAATGGGAAAAAAAGTCCTAATGCTATAATATGCCAATAGCAGTCTTTTTAAATTAAAATAAAAAAAAAAAAAAAAAAAAAAGAAGAAGAAGGAACAATCCAATGCATGAGGGTCCCGCTATTGCAGGGTCTGGGAGGGGCAAATGTATGCAACAACCTATGACCAACATGTTGCAATGGTGCAACTCAACCATAGTGCCAGTCTTTGTCTTGAGCCAAAAAAAAAAATCTTTTGAGATAAACTGGAGACTCGAGAAAGGAAAAGGATAGAACCTTTGATGCAGAGTCGAGGCTAACCAGATCCAGATGAAAATCTAGAAGTTCTGGTGTCTTGGAGGCTAGCACCTGCGATCATCAACACTGAACATTCAGCTTACACAATATACAGATAATAACAATGAGGTCAACTGAACAGATGAACACAACGCAGTGTTGATGATAAGGTAATGAAAAAAAAAATATTTACTTAGAATAAATAAATACCATCAGAATAAAGGATATTTGTGTATGCTTAACGTACATATATATTAGTTCAGAAAGAAGTGAGGACTATACTTATTAGGCGGAGCCAATACTGAGGAAAAAATAATATAAATGGTAAATGCCCCCCCAACCCAATCCAGCAACAAAATATACATCAGCAGAAAATCTCACCTTCCATGAGCATTATGAAAACCACCCCACCCCCCCCAAAAAAAAAAAAATCCATCCCTACATACTTACTTGCATGTATTCATGTATCCAATCTCCCAATACCCAGATCTTTACACCTAAAATTCATTTTTACCTGTATTGATGATGTTTACATTCAGTTCTTCATTTATTCACCATTACCTAGCATTGCCTAAGTACCTTACAGAAATTGAGACAATTTTATGGAAGACATTATCTTCAGTATGAGGTTAACCAACTGGTGCCAATGCCTCTAGAATCTATCGGATATGAAGCAAAAAGCATCTTGAATTGAGAGGACAAATTCATGCTGGCAAAAAAAAAGCACTGTTTCGGCATAATTTCGCCCATTTTGGTGTATTTTCGTCCTTTCGGTCTACTGAAGCAAGACCGGAATATGAGTTTTCGAACTATGGATTCAAAGAGTTGGGGATTAAAAACTCCATCCTAAATTCTTGTGAGACTTGGAGTTATTGGGAGGAAGTTCTTTCAACCCAACCAGGACTTGTTCACTTCCATTACCACATGGTCGAGTAGCTCTAGCCTCTACGTATTGGTGCTTTGAGGTAAAAATAAGTAAATCTTGGACAGAAGCTAATCTTAAAAGAAAATATTTCTTTTCAAGAGTTTCCTCTTCATCTAGGTTTTCTTTGTTAGTTTATTGTGTTGGGATGGGTCAAGTGGGGAATATCAACTATTAAGAGTATTCTTAAGGTAGAGCATGCCACACAAACAGTGATTTCGTTTACCACACGTCTGTCAGATCAAAAACTTTTCAGTTGCAAGACCATCTATGGCCATATTTTCCTCAACATCAAGTCGTCAACAAACCGCAGCTTATGCAAGTTAACATGACCACTGGTCCTAAAACCCTAATTATGGGGCTCTATAGCCCCACCCAATGATAAGCAACGTAAATAATGGGGTTAATGGTGATTTTGTAATTTCCGTAACAGTTCAGAACCTTGTATGTAAAAGCAACAAGTGAAGGGGCTGCACTTGGAATTGAAGTTTAGAAGTGGAAGGCTTTTTTGGAAACTTCAATTAGAATGGGGTAGAGTAGAATCACTTCTCAAAATAAAGAGTTTTAAGGTAATAAAGGACAGTGCTGCCCTTATTTGTAATTCATAAAAGTTATCATCCCTAATGGCATAATTTTTCGAACAGGAATGGAACTTGATTTTGTTGCATAAAATTACATAAATCTAATTGCATAACATGAAAAATCATGAAGCAGCCATACCTTACAAAGGTAATGCATTAAAGTCATCTTGCTGTTAGAAGCACGTGTATCAGTGAGTTTTAGAAGGCTGTCCAACTTGAACCCAATGGCAGAACCTGTACACATTCGGATCATGAAAAGGAAAGGAAAAAAGAAATAAAGAAAAAAATTATTAAATTTCAGTTGTTTCCATGTAAAGATGATGAAAATGATGCCATTTGTTTTGACATAAATGAAAAGATGCATTGAGAAATAAGAAAAAAATTATATGGAAGTTAGTTTCATGTAAAATTTACTTGGAGGGAAAATTATACATCAAAACAAACAGGGGCTAAGTTACAAAACTTAGATGTAACCATGGTTCGAAAACTTGTCGAGATCTCGAATTTTTTTTCATGGAAATGAAATGGCATACGAAACACAAAAGTGCATAATTTCAGCCCAAAAAGTGCAATATTTCTTTGAAATTTCAGCCATCTTGGTCATTTCGTTTCACTCATTTTGCTAATTTTGGACACTTCAGCCATTAGCTCCCAAAATGACCAAGCAAATCACATGGGAAAAAGAAGACTGTTTCGACGACGAAATTTTGGTATTTCGGTGGTTTTGAAACCACCGAAACGAAACGAGTTCATGAACCTCGGATGTAACACATCAAAGTTGCAAAAGAACACAACTTCATCAAACTATGCAGAAAAAATACCTGCATCTTATGGATAAATGCAACATAATAATGGAATGCCCCTTAAACTTTTATACACCCAAAAAAAAAAAAAAAA
>NC_056560.1:15529892-15531114 GCF_013358625.1 Macadamia integrifolia
AAAAAAAAAAAAAATCTGGCAATTCCCTCATAATGAATTAATGACAACCAAAACAGCTTCTGTGTAAGCAATTCATTGCTAATAGTTGTCACGATATCTGGGAGACCCAAGGCATTGGAGGGGTTCCAGACGCATTGGATGGCGAAGGGAGATCAGTGATGTTTGAATCACCTCTCTCTTACACATCTTCGGTGGATGTTGATGGTTGCAATCATAGTTGTCAAGGCATTGCCCACGTCCAGGTGCACTGCTCGCCTTGATTGCCTTGTTGGTGTCGCCTTCATCCAAGCCCCCTTCAATGCCTTGTGTCACCTAGACTCCGTGATAACAATGGCCGCAATAAGCCATATCATCATCCCTAAATCTTATGATGCTTCCACTGGAGATTGAGGGGGGTTCAGTTCCTTCATTGTCCCATAACCAATAAAGTCACACGGATGCCTATCTTTATGTAATACTGCCAATGGTTTATAAAAGTTTCTTCCACTGGACATATCATTAAGAGGGTTTCATCTTTGAGAGACCAAGTTGGAGAGGATGAGGAAGTGGGAGGAGAATCCAGTGAGCAGGAGGGAATAGAAGAATGTGATGAGGGAGGACAATTTCCATGCCAAGATATGTATAATTGAGAGCTCGGCCAAGAAGGGCATGGAAGTCAGGAAAAGAGAGTTGGTTTAGTTTTTATGGCAGGAGGGAATAGAAGAATGTGATGAGTGAGGACAATTTCCAATGTGACATGTATAATTGAGAGCTCAGCCAAGAAGGGCATGGAAGTCAGTAAAAGTGAGTTGGTTTAGTTTTTACGGCAGGAGATGATTTTTGGTTGGATTACTTCAGAATTGTTGAGATCCATAATCGTTCAGGCTTTGAAGAAGATATTGATAATGAAGACTGAAAAAAAAAGGGACAGAAAATCCTGTTTCAGAGCAGGACCAAGATCTCAACCCAATTGTTCTCCACTTATCTCCACCCCCCCCCTTCCCCCTTTCTCTTACATATTATTTTGTCTTGTCTCTTGAGTGGGGGAAGTCTTGGGCGCTTGCTTTGGTAGACGGTTTTCTTGCTTCTTCAGTTGTGGGCTACAAAGGTGCTGTTTGGTGATGTTTATCAAGGAGTGTTGTCTTTTTAATCTCTTGGATCCTTGCATGTAATATTTTCTAATTTTCTTTACTTGAAAGGGATTTTTTCCTTCTTGTTACCCACCACCACCACCACCCCCCCC
>NC_056560.1:15531134-15538581 GCF_013358625.1 Macadamia integrifolia
CCCCAAAAAAAAAAAAGGACCACCAGTTAGAACTGTAAGATCCCCATTTATACTTCTTTAGACCTAGGGGTTAGATGCAGAAAAACAATAGTTTTAAGTATTTAATAAGAATATCTCTTGATCCTCCAAAATTCTGGAACTTCTCTTTTCCAGGTAGCACAACACACCTTGTCTGAGTTGATATAATAAAGTCATGCCCCTTCTACCCAAGCCTATACTCCTCCACAAAAGAATCACATTATGCATGTCTCCCAGACTTGCTCAAACCTGTTCATACTTGGCGCCTCACACCTAATAGACGACAAATATAAGGGAAAAGCAAGTAATAGGTGGTTAACAGATTCCATCCCCCTCTCACATATATTCACCTCTTTGGGATTTGCGATCCTCCAGATCTCAAGTGGTACACATTTATGATCTGTTGAGACTTGAGAGACAAATTTAACTTTGACTGGGACCTTCATCTTCCAACAACAAACTATCCCAGCTTAATGGGGTCGGCTGCATGGATCCGAGCAAGGACAAAATAGGAAAAGTAAAAGAGGAAAGAAACACAATAACAACAATTAAGTAAAAACACAGCTACATGGATCCTTGCCATCCAATCAAGGCTATTCAAGGTCATACAAGGGACAAGGCCTAAACTATGCATGCCTTTCTTCACTACTTCTCTTACGGTCATTTTCGGCCTGACTCTAGCTCTTTTAGTTCCTTTAATCAGAATCAGATTACTCCTCCTTACTGGTGCATCCCTAGGCCTCCATCGAACATGGCATACCACCTCAAACGACTTTCTCGGAGCTTATCATGGATCGGTGCAACTCCCAAATCAACTCCAATATAATCATTCCTTACTTTATCCTTCCTAGTTTTACCGCACATCCATCTCAATATCCTCATCTCTGCTACACAGCTTATCTATATGATGCTTCTCAATTGCCCAAATTCCACCCCATACATCTTGGCTGGCCATATGACTGTCCTATAGAATTTTCCTTTAAGCTTTAAGGCGATACGCCAGTCACACAACACTCCGGACACACCTCGCCACTTTATCCATCCCACTTTAATCCTCTGTGAAACATCATCCTCTATATCACCTTCTTATTTATGGTTGACCCCAAATATCTAAAATAGTCATCATATCGTTGTCCATCCTATTGTGACTAAAGTTACACATCAAATAATCTATCTTCGTTCTACTTACCTTAAAACCCCTTGATTCCAAGGTTGATATTTATTGCTCCACTCTAGCTTTAATCTTTGCTTTTGTTTCATCCACCAAGACAATATCATCAACCAAGAGCATACAATACAGAATCTCGTATAGGATATAATGTAGATCACAGGAACAAGGCCAAAACCAGTCCAGACCGCTCGTGGGATTCAATTGTCGTGGGAAGCAGCCTGGTCAGGTGTGGCCTGGTTCCCGATTAGTTTGATGGAGCATATCAAGAGACCTAAAGACAGCTTGTGTGGAGATTATTTTAGAGATTATTTTCCATATTTTACTTGGCTATTCATTTGTTGATTCGTAGGAATATTGACTCCAAAGCGTGGGGTTTAGTGCCAGCTTTATAAAGACCAGAGATGGATTGGATTCTTGCAGATTTTGTGGGTCCCATGGCCAGCTCGCATGGAGGAGTTTAATCTGGCAAGATCTTAGGAAATCTTTGATTGATCTAGTTTCTATTTTCATATTTCCTTATAATAGCTAGGAAGATATAATCTAGATAGTTTCTAATTTTAGTTTTCAATTTTAGAAAGTAGGAATTCTAATTTAGGGTTTCTATATTTGTAAAGGGAGGGATTTGATTTGATTTGTAATTAGTTTTCAAACAGGATAATATCTAGTTGTAAGGGGATTCCTTTCCTTTCCATGCAAGGAAGGACCCAATTTTGTAATCAATTTGAAAGTTTATAAATAAAGGAAGAATGCTGATCTACAACCACGATTTGATGAAAAAAAAGAGTTGGTAAATTAAAAAAAAAAATGTTGTGAGATGCAGTGAGGTGAGAGACCTCGTGGGTGAGATGCCCTAGGGAAGAGTGAGCCGCTCGACCCAACCTACCACCCTTCCCCATCTATCTTCTTCTGCCCTTTCTCTATTTTATGTTTATTTCTTTCTCTATTTTTTTTTTTCTCTGCTATCCTGCGTGATTCCAGCCCTATTCGAGTTCAGTTTGAAGCTTGGTTACAAGCCCCAACACCTGCTGCCACTGCGAGATCTGAGAAGACAAGTCCACGACCTGCAGCATCTCTTTTGTTCAGTCTATCCACTGGTAGCACCTATGATCCTGTTCTGGAATTAATTCCTAGTTATCTAGCTGGGAATTGGTTCTACATTCAGAAGTTCTTGGTTAAATCATCCATAATAAGGGCAAACAAATAAGGCTTAAAGTTGATCCTTGATGTAGCCCAATAGTAATTGGAAATTCAATGCCTTGCCTTTCCACGATTCTCACACTAGTCACTATGTCATCATACATATATTTAATTAACTCCACATATTTACTTGAAAGTTGAAACCCTTCTCTTCTCTAATGCATGCCAGATTAACTCTCTAGGGACTTTGTCATATGTTTTTCCTAGGTCAACAAAGACCATATGGAGATCCTTCTTACCAGCTATATCTTTTCATGAGCCTCCTGAGTAGGCAAATTGCTTTTTTTGTGGATCTATTTGGCATACAACCAAAATGGTTCTCTGAGATAGTAGTTTTTCTTCTCAAATGGACTTTAATACCCTTCTCTCACAGTTTTATAGTATGACTCATTAGTTTTACGTTTTTATAGTTATTGCAGTTCTAGAATCTCCTTTATTTTCGGAGATCGGAACTCCAATACTTTTCTCCTCCACTCATCTGGCATTTTCTTTACTCATAATCTTGTTAAAAAGCTTGGTTAATGAAAATACCCCACATAATCCTTAGCTCTTCCACACTACTATAAAGACTTCATATGGGCCTGGTGTCTTATACCTACTTTCAGCTTTCTCAAGGCTGTTTTAACTTCAGCCACTCCAACCTTTATCTATGATGTGTGGTGTCTTGGTGGATAATGCAATCATCTGGGCTATCCCTACTTGAGCTATCTCCATTTAGTAGATCGCAATAATACTCATCTCTTCTCTTCATAATGTCCTCATCCCTTACTAAGACTCTACCTTTCTCTCAGTTTTATAAGATAGCTTTTTCCAAACCCTCTTTAATGAAAGCGGATTTTCTAACTAATCGATGTTAGTATCAAAAAGACCACAGCTTTAACTGAGAACAACCATCACAAAACAAATCCTAATGGTACAATTACATATTTTGCATTAAATGGTCCATGATGGCTCAGGGATATTTTCACCAGGAGGTTCCAATCTCCTGAGAGTTGACCAAAATATTTACGCTCATCTTTTGATGAGCCACAATCTTTGGATAATTGCAAAAATAAAATATGTCAATGATCAAAACAACGCACTAGCCTTCTTTAGTGCCATTGATATCCAAACAACTGGGGAAAATTTAAGCAGAAGATAGCTTCAGAGCATTTCAGAAAGTAACATACCCCTTGCAGTTCCTTGGTTTAACGTATTCCCAAGATATAAGATTTTCTTCAAAATTTCCTTCAATTTGACTGAATTTCGTACCTGATTAAACATTCCAAAAAGAAGAGTACGAAGGTCAGTATTAACTTTATAAGATGCATGTAAGATGTCAAAATCATTAATAGAGTACCTCATCACATGCAGTGTTTACAGTATTCAGACTCTTTCTAAAATCTGTAGTCTGCAAAAAAGGTCAAGAATCGGACGATATCAGACGATAACTAAACTTTCCAATACTCAGAAAATATTAAGGGCGGCACTGGACCTGAGAGACAAATTGAATCTTGAAAGAAAATACTCGTAGTTTGGATTCCACCCGTGGCACCTTCATCAACTCCAAAAAAAACTACAAAATCAAAAGTGAACCATCAATGTTTCAATATAACCACAGCATCAAGAAAAAGGACACTAGAAACATAAAAAAGAAAGTAATATAACAACATTGTATACTTGATAACATAGAATTTTTTTATTTTTTGGATGAATAAAATAAAATATAAAGGCAAGAGAGAATATACAAGGGGGAAATTGGGGGGGGGGGGGGGGGAGCGTACAGGAAGCCAAGCAAAAGGGAGCTAACCCAAACAATAAGGGGGGAGGGAAGGGGAGGGAAGGGAGGGGGCAGAGCAACAACATAGTGTTGGATATTATCTGGACAAGGAAACAGACTTCACAAACCTGTTCACACTTCCCCAGATTTTCTTTATCACCAGTGTAGCCCTGAACAACAAAAGACAGATACCAAAGCAAAGAGAGGAATATCAGACCAAATACCCAAAGAACATTGCAGGAAAGAGACAACTTCTGGCATGTAAGAATGGTTCAAAAAAGGAACATAAGAAACTTTTTTTAACGGGCACTGACAGAAAATTCATTGGAATTTAGAGCTCAAGAGAACTGGATTGTTTTATATCTTCACCTTCAGAAGTTCCATCTCCTCTTTCACAGGACAGAACTTTATAAGATTTTCCACCTGATCAACATCTAAAATTGAATCATCCAATGCTAATGCTGCACTCTGTAAACATCTACACGGTCAGCTAACAGGGTCAATTAAAGAAGAAAAAATATCTTGTTAAGATTAAAATGTAGTATAACATGTGGAGCATACAGACACAAAGGGGGGTGGGGTGAGAAATGTTGAGTATATTGGAATAAATAAAAATCCTTGAGCAAGCCAGCGAGCTCACTAAGAATCAACCCTCAAAGAATCAATCTGTAATATAAGGTAACTGGCACAAGATGGAAACCATGTTCATAAATTCTACAACTACCATTGGATGCTTAAAAAAATTAGGGGATTTAGAAAGTCGGCAGGATGTGTTCCTTTCTACGGATCAGGAGGACAAAAAGAGTATGGAACTTTCTATTGGCACTATCACTTCTAAATCTTGTTTTGTGACTTTATGTAATTTGTTTAATCCTGAGGATCCACAGAACCCTCGAGGCCTGTTTCCTTATAATGTTTTATGGATAGCTCGTGTTCCTTCCAATGATATGCTCTTGGATGGAAAATACCTCATAAGAAGGTAATGAGTGTGTACACATATGACCTACAGTTGAAGAAGATGTATGATTTTTCTCATCCTAAATCTGTCTCACGTGTAAGTGCGAATACATGGAATACCTGTGCTTTGCCAAAGAGGTCCAGTATTCTCATTGATTTTTCAACAGGTTGGATACTTCCTGAAAATGTGGTGAAGCTGGTTTGGTTTTGGCAACTTGCCACACGGAACAAGAGGTGTGGAGAGCCACATATTTTTTTCTTTTATAGTTAGGCCCCAAGGAGAGTTTAACTCATGACCTCTTCATTTTGAGGTGTTGGTCTTTGCCAACTGAGCAAGTGAGCAACCCCCTTAGGGTGGATAGCCACACATTATTGGCTGTTCTGTGGCATATTTGGGATGAGAGGAACATGACAGTTTCTGGACAGGTTCACATTGAAAAGGTAGGACATATAGAAAATCATAGCGAGGGTGGCTCATTAAGCAATGGTATATTTTGTAACAGATATGTTTCCATTTTTTTTTTTTTTATCCAGAGGGTGGAAGAATGTATTCTTTCTCAATCCACCTACAGAGAGGATAGTGGCGTTTGGTTTCCTTTCCCCAAGTTAATTTTAATGGATGCTCATTCTGTAATACAGGAACATTGAAAATGTGTGCTGGGGGTGATTAGGATGTGTGCGGGGCTCATTGTAGAGATATATTATTGTCCTGTGGGAAAGGGTGACTCTTCTTTGGGTGGAGATTTCTCTACATGTCACAGATTGTAGCTTGCTAAAAAAGGGGGGCCCTCCAATGTCATGGTGGAAGGCGATTCTTCCTTAGACATCACACAGATGACTTGAGGGATATTCCTTGGAGATCTGAGAATATCATTAGACACCACGTCTCTTCAATGAATTCTGTATTCTGTTGGAAATCAAGGACCGTGATGACAGGGAAAATGTTATGGACAGACAGGAGGTGGTCCAAGTTTGTGCTTGGTTCCTCATTACCTTATGACTTCGTATCATTTTATCCCTCTCTATTTTTGGATGGGTTTAGGCCTTACCTTTAGAGTGCATACTTGTGTTTCTCTTATTGGGAAGTCCATGAGGGATTACCTACACAGAGATGAACTTTTTCTCCCCTCCAAGCTAGTGAGAGTAGAACATCATTCAGAGACCATGACATGTGGTTTGCCAAGGGTCCAGGTTTTGGTTCTAGCCAGATTTCAACTAGGATCGAAACTGAAATATTTCACAAAATCACGAAATTTTGTACGAAGATGGTTTCGATGGATGGCTTTGAGGCCCAAATGGACAAATTAGGTCCCAAAACTTCTGGGAAACCCCATTTTAGGCCTCTAAACATAGTGGAATCCTTAGATCATAAAAACAAACACCCAAAACGGTAGTTTGACTTCAGACCCTAGGTAGTTAGTATATGTTGTACATTGTTGTAAACATTCTCCAATATAGCCTATTCCACACAATTTTGAATCTTGCACAAAACTTTCACAAATGCAACAAATCGTAACTTTCGATGCATTCCACTACCCAACAACTTGTTCCATGTTGGGAGTGATTTGACAAAAAATTTACAAAAAAACTAAGTTTCCACAAACCTTAAGAGTCGAAACCAGCGAAGAAATGGTCAAAATTTAGACCCATTTCATTCAAAACTATACATTTTGTCATTTTTTCTATATTAAAGGTTTATTTCATTTCAACCGAAATGATACTGAAACCACAAATATCATCAAAACAGAAATATTTCAACCGAAATATTGCACTTTTTACATTTCAAATGGAGTTTTGTTTCGACATCTTGTGAAACCATATTTCTCAAAATTTCGACAAAACCTTGAACATTGGTAGTTGCCCAAAAACCTTTGGCTGCGCACTAGAGATTAATTACGATTGCTTAGTTTTCTACCATCTACTCTATCATTATCTATTCTTCTTTATCATAGTTATTAAGGCCGAAAGGCGACCGAGGCGTTTGAGGGTCTTCCAAAGCGCTTTGGCAATAGTGTGGGCACAAGGCGTTGTTTTCCTTGCGACGGTCCGGGATGAGGCAGTACTTGTGATATTTCGGCATGGGACGCATTTTATTTAGCGATTCGCCATATCGAATAAAGCGTTCTCATGTTGTTGTTTTTTATATAACCACTTTATTTAGCACAAATAGCATATTAAAATTAATATAATTCTACTTGTATGCTAAATAAAGGTTAAAGATTCATACCAAAGCCAGATATTCATCAGAAAAACAAAACAATAAAGTAAATAAACTAAGTTCATCTTTATCATAGCATATAATATGATTATGAAACAACATTATAAAGATCAAAAAAAAAAAAAAA
>NC_056560.1:15538601-15542304 GCF_013358625.1 Macadamia integrifolia
AAAAAAAAAAAAAAGGTTGTTAAAATATGTAAGTATTTATTATACTTACCTCTATGATACCAAAACAAGTGCCTAAGGTCATCTACTATATTTCTACTCTTGTCAGTTTGATTAGGAATGCAACTAAGGTCAGTATCACTGCAATGGGAAAAGAAAACCAGGAAATAAGAAGAATGAAAGAAGAGAAGGGAAGTCTCGCTAGAATGGAGGAAGAGAAGAAGGGATTAAGGGAAGAGGAACAGAAAGAAAGAAGAAAAAAACAGATGAGAAAGAGATCTCTGTTCAATAACAGAGAACTGGAAGGAAAAAAAAAAAGAATGACAAAGAAGAAGAAGAAGAAAATTAAGAAAAAGAGTACCTTTCCAAAGCCGGAATGGCCTGAGGAAGAATTGCTGGAGGAGGGTCGCCAAAGTTGGAATCGACGGAGGAAGGAACACTAGTGCCCTAGTTCTCCCAAATGAAGAAGAAAATAGCCAAAATGATTTTGTGATTTGTGATTTGTTCAACCAAAGTGTGGTTTTGACTTTATATAAACTTGATCCCATAGTTCTCAAGTGTACAGAATACCCATAGACTTGCCAATCACAACAAAAGATATGGAATCTATGGTTATACATTAAACAAAATCAAATAAAAAAAAAAAACATAAAAGGTGTCTGCCTTGGTTGTAAGGCGTCACCTTACATGTAATCCATAAAGCGCATGACTGCCTTAGCCTACCCATACCGCCTTAGAGACGCCTTGGCGACACCTTAATAACTATGTTCTTTATTTTTAACCAAATTTTCAGCGGCTTTATATCGAAATCCATTGCAACCTGCATGCAACAACAATCTTCCTCAAACTCTAGACCAAACACTAAGGACCCAATGAAAACTTGAGTACAAATCGAATTAACAGCCAGTTTTTCAGGAATTTTACAGCCCCATGGTGAGGAGAAACTGTACTTGACCTTAGACTGATGCAATCCGGGGTTCGAAAACCCTGATTCGGATCGCTATTGATCTCAACCAAGTATTAAACAACTCAAACAATAAAACCGATCGTGGTTCTGTAAATATATCAAAGCTATGGACATCTTTTGAGCAAAATAACAAAATAAGGGGCTCAATGGTAAATGGACCTAAAAGAGGAGGCTATTCTGTACTTGAGGATAGGGTTGGGATGAGTAGAAACAAGATTAAGGATAAAAGGGAGGGGAATATTGGGAAACAATGAGATATGGTGACATATAAAATAAGGTCACCAAAGATCATCTTCTACCTTGCGATAAACAATAATCCAGCGAAAAGTACCTTGACTCCAACCAATGGACACCCAAAGCCTTAAGTGAAGAGAGGTTATTCAACCACTGAAACTGTGCCTTGCAGTAAACTCGGGACCAGCAACAAAGGACGATTTGGATCTCTGAAACACCAAGTCCTCTTGGCCTCAGACTTGGTAGGCTGAGTCTCTATAGATATTACCCTAAAACCACAAATTTAGGACGAATGGGCAGGGCATGAGAGAGATTGATACCAGGTTTTGAGGAACTGCAAAACCAATAGAAACAGAACAGGGAAGGAGTGAAGGGAAAAAAGGGGGAGGAACAGGAAAAGAAGTAGAACAAGGAGGAATGAAGAAAAGAAAAAAAAAGAAAGAGGAACAAAGAAACTGACGAAGAAGAACTGCAGAAACCAATCCTGTCGCCCACACATGACTTCACCACTGTAAAGAACTAACTCAAACTCAAACTTTTCATTCCATATTACAACTCCGGAAAAAAAAATTGATGAATACTTCTCAGCATGTAAAGGAAAAAAAAAAAGGCTCCCAACTGATTGTAAAACTGAAATTAACTTGAACTCAAACTCCATCTCCTATTTCCTATGTAATCTACCCCAATATCATAAAATAAAAGTTAACATAATTATGCCCAACATAACTATAAATCCCTACCAACCCTGGTTGGTCCGAAAAACCAGGTTGGGTCGGTTCTGCTTAGGTCTGGGTTTCCAGATCCAGTCATGTCGACCCAACCACGATAGCACTACTGTATCACAAACATTGAAGAGAATTTCATCTCTTCAGTGTGCCCTCTTCAACTGAGCCGAACCTACAGTCCTTTTTACATTTCGCCAAATTCTTTATGAAATTCTTCATTTATACATTTCGCCAAATTCTTTATGCAATTCTACTTTTAACCTTATTATTCAAAGCATACTGCTGGATTTTAAATTCTGCAGAAAATTATCATTCCATAATAAAACCATTCTTTATATGTTAAAATTAGTCTTCTCTAAATCTTGCATTACACATCCAAACTCTAATTCCCTGATTGCAAGTAGGAAAAAAAAATAATAAATTAAAAAGATCGTATAACAAACCACAGTTTTATCATATGACAATATCTTAAGTGGAGGCCCATTTATCTCTCGAACATAAATAACTTACATGAAGCAATAAACCAATCACAAGTTTAATCACTCAATTGACTCTAAGTAAAAATTCAGAAGAGCACCTGCAGATACGTTTACCCAAGGATCCTAAATCCTAATTACATGTATTAATCCCAAAATTTGTTATTTTCTATTACAGGCATAAATATCCACAACGTGGGATTCTAGATATGACAAAAAAACACAAAAAGTTCGAATGATCCCTATACACCACCAAATAGGTCCCATTTTGGAGTAGTGAATGAAATGAAAGTACATATATTGAATAACCCTAGGCCCCAGGTTATTCAATAGATAATAAAACCAAATTATGACTGCTGCTCAGCTCCCAACCCCAAATTACACAAAATAAAAGAAAAATTCCTGCTCCTTCAAGTAGACCAATGGTAATCTAAACTCCCTATCTTGTAAAACTACATACTTTATTTGGGACCAGAAGCAATATGTTTCAGTAGGCTTAGAAATGGTATTCAAGATTGTATGTACGCACAAGTTTTATCATTCATGTCTCGAAAAAATGAATTATTTATCTTAGGTATATATTCTGCAATGTGACAAAACGGGAAATAGCTTTAAGCTTTGGTATTGATATTAAATATCATATTAATTAGCTTTTAAAGCTTAGGGTATTGGCTGAAGTAAGATCTTATGTATTGATATTAAATTATAAATATAACTCCTTAAAGGAGGTAAAAGACAAGCATTTCTAATGTCTTTTATGCTTCCTCACGAACATTTTATCACATGCCTCAAGAAATAGAAATCACTAGTGCATAAATTGCCTTGAAAGCAAAAGTAGCTTACCATCATATCAGGAAGTGGCATCTTAACTTTTGTGAGCATAATTTCAACATTATTGGCCCGCCTTAAATCAACCTACAAAAGAAAGTAAGAGATGTATGAGCACAATTAGTGTAGCTGAGATAAATATCTTCAGAACAACAAAGAGATGAATCACAAGAACCACAAGATGTTACTGCTAGGAATCTCAGAGAAACAAAGAACTTTAGTGCCTGATAAAAACATAAATGTTTAGAGCACTGAAACTTCCAAATTAACAGTATTTATTTGCATTAATTACCAGGTGCACTTTTTCTGTTTTTGATCCGACTGACTTGCGTCGCCCTCCAGATTTACCCCCTGAGCTATCAGCTGGCTTCGGAACATTGGCAGAGAAGAGACTCTCGAGCTCCGAAACGTCAAATTCTGGTGCACTAGCATAGAAGAGGTGGACACCATCAATGAGGTAAAAAAAAAAAAAAAAA
>NC_056560.1:15542380-15543712 GCF_013358625.1 Macadamia integrifolia
AAAAAAAAAAAAAAACTACATTCCAATCCATGCAAGCATTGACACATTTCAGAAAGTAAAATTCCCAGAAACAGAGCAAACTTATGCTGGAGGATCAAAAAGGGGGAAATGATCAGAGTAAAGGAAAAAATCCACTAAGAACATCATAACAATCAGAAAATAACATCAGTAAAAGAAAGTAGTAGTACGTTGGAGGTTCTCCATATCTCTGTAATTCTGCCCACAAGCTTCCTTGCACTGCTCTTGTTACCTTCACCCAGTGTAGCGGCTTCAATGACGACCTTCGAGGTGCAGACACATTTGCACCTCCAGGACGTATAAGTCCACGCCCCCTTCCTGATGCTAAACTTCTTGCATCAGCTGGAGGAGGTGGAGCTCCCCCTTTACTTCCAAAGGGAGGGGGTGGAGGAGGTGCACCACCTGGAGGTCTAGGCGGGGGAGGAGCACCAGGAGCACGAGGAGCTCCAGGAGGTGGTGGTGGAGGTGGAGCCCCACCGGGAGGGGGTGGTGGCGGCGGAGCTCCTCGCATTGGAGGTGGAGGAGGTGGTGGACCACGCATGGGAGGAGGTGGTGGAGGTGGAGTTCCACGCATTGGAGGTGGTGGTGGAGGTGGAGCTCCACTAGGAGGTGGAGCTCCACTAGGAGGTGGAGGTGGAGGTGGAGGTGGAGGTGGAGACCCATATAAGGGAGGAGGTGGTGGCACAGGTGGACCGCCACGTAAGGGAGGGGGTGGTGGTGGAGGTGGAGCTCCATGTATTGGAGGTGGTGGAGGAGGAGGTGGGGCTCCATGCAGTGGTGGTGGTGGTGGTGGTGGAGGAGGTGGAGCTCCACGCGTGAAAGGTGGTGGAGGAGTAGGGGGAGGTGGGGGAGGTGGTGGAGGTGGAGCTCCATGCATGAAAGGTGGTGGAGTAGGAGAGGGAGATGGTGGAGGGGGAGCTAGAGTTCCACGTAATGGAGGAGGGGGTGGTGGAGCTGGAACCACATGTAAAGGAGGAGGTGGCGGTGCAGGTGGACCACCATGTAAGTGAGGAGGCGGTGGAGGTGGAGGTGGAGGTGGAGGTGGAGGTGGAGATGGAGGTGGAGGGGGGCATGGGACTCCAATGGACTTTGTTGCATTGGAAGACAAGGGCGGAGGGGGTGGACGGGGTGGAGGAGGTGGAAGTGTTGATGCTACAAGCGAGCTATTTGAAGAAGCTCCAGCCTTCCAAGGGGGTGGAGGAGGTGGAGGAGGGGTAACAGACCCATCAAAAGTTTTCCGAGGATGGGAAGGTGAAGGGGAGAGCATTACACCAAAGCACGGGGGTGGAGGAGGAGGAGGAGGAGGAGGAGGAG